>NC_056747.1:106408812-106476312 GCF_019279795.1 Protopterus annectens
TACAGTCCATTCAGTATAATAAAGCAAACAAAATGTTAAATATATATCCAAAGGAATTTTGCAAAAAACAGGAAGAGCCAATGTAGAAACTAGTATATATATATATATATATATATATATATATATATATATATATATATATGGGTCTACATCACAATGTAAACCCATGGGGGAAAAAAAAATTGCTGATCTGTGACAAAAAAAAAACAAAAAACCCCCAAAAAATTAACCTTAAACTAAAGTGGGGGGGCTGTGCCCCCCCCACACCCCACCTACTTAAATATACCAACTCCGAAATCGCACCACAGTGGAGGAAATAGCAAAGCCCCGAAAATGGCCCTCCAATTTGTTTTCCCTGGGGGAAAAGTTGATGGGCCGTGGCTTCGCTATTTTCAACTTTCGGACTTTAGAGTTCGATATTACAATGTTCAAACTTGTTTTAGTTCGACGTTGTAATATAGACCCTATATATATATATATATATATATATATATATATATGTATATTATATTTGTTGACAGGGTGTTTCAGCAGAAGCCAGCAGAGAAAAGCTCCAGACACATATATAGGACAATTAACAATAGTAATTAGACATTCAATATTAGAGAAAAAGAATAAATCAAGAATTATTTAGGTATACAATCATCATTACAATAATTTTCAAGTTATATAATATGCAAGCAAGCCAGATGACCAACAATTTAAGCGTGTGGTATAAAAAGCAGTGGTTTGACAGGAATATGCTAATTAGAAGTCTTTTTTAGGCAGCATACAGGTTACTAAAGGGGTCTGAATGATAGCAAAGGAAGTAGGTTGAGTAAGGATCTAAATGGGTTATTTTGAAGCTAAGAAGGGACAATTTTGGTCAGGGAGTGTGTGAGCAGAGGCAGATCCAGTGTTTTTTAAAGTAATCTTTGGTGGCTATCTTAAATTGTTTAGGGTTATATATACTATTTTAAATTGTTTAGGGATATATATATATATATATATATATATATATATATATATATATATATATTTATATAGATATAGATATACATACACACTAGCTATCTAATATATATGTGTGTGTGTGTATATGTATGTGTATGTGTGTATATATATAGGTTCACAGATTGGTACTAGGCTATCGGCCCTATACAAGCCTAGCCATAACAATTCTCTGGCTATTTCTTCCCACACTATTTACTTCCTGGACCCCTGTCTAGCATGGTGACTGACATGATCCCCAGGGTGAATTTCCTTTCTCTCATCCAATCGTCAAGGTTCCTTTTGAAGAAGGCCAAAGAGGCACTCTGCTTGACATGTATGGGCAGTCTATTCCAGAGTCTGGGGAGTCTCTGCGTCAGGAACCTATCCCTCCAGCATGTTTTGTTTATTGTGATGACAAGGTTTAGATCCCTGGAGCATGTGGTTCTGAGGGATTGGGATTTCTTTAAGTGTAGCATGTCCAACAGCTCTGGGTTTGACATGGCCTTGTATGTTAAGCAGAGATCGTCTCTGATTAGACAATATGTGACAGAGTATAGCTGGATTTTTTAAGGCTGTAAGCATTGGGCATCTGCTTTAGGCCTGTGATTCTTTTAGTGAGGTATTTCTGTGGCCTTTCCAGTTGTTGCAGGTGTCTTGAGAGGTACATACCAAATGGGGCATTGTATTCTATAATGGGTCTAATGTGGGATGAGTATAGTGGGACAATGACCTCTTTCTTTCTGGATGAAAATCCCTTAGTGATGAGGTGTGCCACATAGAAGGATTTCCTGACTGCTGTGGCGATGTGGTTATCGAAGGTGAGACCACTGTCCATCTGTGTCCCTAAGTCTGTTATCACACTTTCTGTGTTTAGTGTACTGGCACCTATGTGGTAATTCACGGGTACATGTTTTTTCCCAAAGGGGATAACTATACATTTCTTGGCATTGAGCTTGAGCCCATGGTTCTGGTACCAAGCATCTGTTTCTGTAAGGCCCTTATATATATATATATATATATATATATATATATATATATATATATATATATATATATATATATATAGGTCTACTTCAGTAGATTGAAAGTTCACTTACCCAACTTTCAGATAGCAGAGACGAAAAGGCCAACAAACACAGAACATCGACATCCTGGAACACTGACATCCCACTCCAGGTAAGTAACTGCTTGGCCACCCTGTTGAACTTTGCCCCTTACCCCCATGGGAGTGCGGTCTCAGAGTTGGTATATTTAGTTAGGGGTGTGTGGGTGGCACAGCCCCCCCACATAGGGGGCTGTGTGGTGTGAAGCCCCCACATGGTTAGGTTTACTTTCCTTCTGTTTTACTATTTTTTCAGGGTGGCCAAGTTGATACTTACCTGGAGTGGGAAATCGGTTCCTGGATGTCGGCCTTTTCGTCTCGGCTGTCTGAATGTCAGGTAAGTGAACTCTCGGTCTACTGAAGTAGATCCATATATATATATATATATATATATATATATATATATATATATATATATATATATACATACATGGAGTCCCTTCACAAGCTTGAAGTTTCAAAACTTCGAACTGCAAATGGTTGAGACTATATGATCAAAGTATTGAAACTTTGAATGTTTTGAATGGCAATCACTGTAAAGTGCAGAATGGGAAAGTTACCATTTTCCTCAATGTAGTACCCTTTCGGAGTTGGTATATTTATTTAGCAGGGGGTGTGGAGGTGCAGGTGCGCTTACCCCCTGCAAAAATGTAAAAAAAAAATTTTTCATTACAATTTCGAAGTTTCAAAATTCGATGTTATGATCTCGACCATTTGCTGTTCGAAGTTTTGAAACTTTGAGCTTGTGAAGTAGATATATATATATATATATATATATATATATATATATATATACTCTGTTGTAAAAACATGTAATAGAATTAAACGATGGAAGCAGGTAGTTGCCAAGAGAGATGTGTTGGTAAATATTGTTATGAAATGAAAAACACTTTTTGTATAAGAAAAAGTCATATTTTTCCTTCATTTTTATAAGTTATAGTGAATTGTACATATTTTTCTTGCTCTGCAATGTATGCCTATATGTGAGATTCTGTTGTCTACTTTTTCTAAAAGGCATTAATCTGATGAAGTCTCATTTCCGAGATGAAAACACTCATCATTGTGTATTTTGTTGTTTGGAATAAAGTGGTATTGTCGGTCGCATTCTGCCCGTGGCTGGATTTTTACACACACATTTTTATTTTCATACAGCTATTATGCTGTGCAAATCAGAATGAAAGTAAGATTATGAAGGGGTCTTATCCAGAAAGTTTCACGAGAATATCTTAAAGTAGTAGACAGATATTGCCATTTGAAGCTTGGATGGAATTCATGTCAGAATGGCTTTGTGACAAAGAGGTATCAACTTTTATACTATTACAAAGTAACAGAATGATGTTGCTAACATCTAGTGTTTCAGTATGTTTTACACAGTGAGAAATTCAGCATTTCTATGCTTCACCAAAATATGATGTCAGGGTCCACATTTGGAGTTTTGACTTTGGTTTTTCTGCAGTTGGACTTTTGGCATTAGATAGTTGGCAGTGCTCTCTCCGAATAAAATTCCACTAGGTAAGCTATCTCTGGTTATGTTCATTAAGTGCTGTGTATATTAGCTGCACTTTGTACAATGGTGTTTTATGTATACATTATTTTCATAGGTTCATAAATTAGTACTAGGCTAACTGCCCTTGTGAGCCATTTTAAGCCTAGCCAATTAGCCCTTGGGAAACTCGAACCCTGCACCTTGTGTTTGTAAGGCAAACACCTTAACCATTAGGCCACCCATATTGATTGGGTGTAGCTCCATTTGCTTTATGGCCTAAATCATAACATAAATGTATCAGTTTGGGCTCATCTACTTGTAAGGTTAACAAACATATTGTAAACATGTGAATAAAATAAATTTACAGCAGGGCAAATCCCTAGAGAGATTAACATACGTATCATTCTTAAAAAACAAACAAACAAAAAAAATTACCAACATACAGCAGAAACTCATTTATTAAAATACAATTTTAAAATTTAAAAGGACTGAACATTTTAATCTTAAATCATACAAGACTTCACCAGAGTGAATGTTATACCAGGACATAGGACTAAATATAACAACCTGTAGCCAATCATATTTTACAATTGTGCATAATTTAAATGATGTCATAAAAATTAAATAAAACATTTTTTAAAAACAAAGTACTAAACTGATGTGCATATCTGCATACATATGACTCTTGATGGTGGTATAAATGCCAGTATACATCTCTCAGATGGGAATACTATACCCCCTTAACCCTGTCTCTGTATGCACTGCAGGTAAAATTGTGGGCTCAACTCAGATGTGGCATCTCAGTTTGGATTAACAACCATGTTTGTATCTTTTCCTAAAGTTATGTCTCTCCAGAACATCTAGATTCCCAAGCTTTCAAGTTTATTTTGTTGGAGTAGCTGGTGGAAGATAAACAATGTAAATGTTCAAGTCCTCCATGAAAATATATGTTGGACATGATGAAAAGTAAGGGACCATTTTGAAAGTTGACCAGACAACTGGAATATACAATAATTATTTTATACTGCTGATATGAGGTCACTATACTGTGTGAACTGAAGTTCATATATTGCATGAGTAGAGAGAGTCCAAGGCCCCAGTCTTCAGCGACTGCTGCTTCTGGTGCACAAGACCCCAGCCTTCAGCGATTACTGGCGGTAGTATACATCTGCAAGAACCCAGCCTTCAGCAACTGCTGCTTGTAGGGTACTTCTGTAGAAGTGACGTTGTGAATTTTGACTGTAAAGTATTTCTTGTTTAGACAAACTGTTGTCATGGGGCAGGGTTCATATGGATGTCAAATAAGTGAAGTTGGTTTAGGAGAAGTAAGTGATTTAATGGTCAAATACCCTTTTTATATAAATAAAATTCACATTATTTAGTTTGCAGTTATCTTATGTGGTGGAAAAGGGAAGGATTTATTATGAGTTTAAGACTGTGAAGGGGCACAGTCGGTAAGTATCTTTTACATATAATCTAATACCTTTTTATGTTCTTCTTGTGCCACAACCAAATTATTATGCCCATATGTGGCCCAGTAAGAAAAGGAACCTGGGGCTGCTCCTCGTGGATGAGTTGTCATCATTTTACAACCCATCTGTATGAGTCCAGGATTAATAATTTTGTGTCAGCAGGGTATGACTTGTGACATTTTTCCAATGGAAACCTGGACTTATCCAAAGCCTTTGACACTTTTTCTCATCCTATACTTCTATAATGTTATCTAATCGTGGTCTTTCTTCCTCTTCTCTCAAATGGTATTCTAGCTGTTTATCAAAAGACAACAGGGAGTAAAATGGGAAGATTCCCTCTCCCCATATCTATATAATACCACTGGAGTCCCCCAAGGCTCCATACTTGCCCCCCCTCCTATTTAATGTTTTCACAAATAACCTTCACATTTCTTCCTGTCAGAGCTTGTGTACACAATCATCTGCTCTTCCAACACTTTGCCTCACCTTCAACAAATTACACAGTAAGCCTTTATTTGTGTTAAGACTTGGCTCAGTAATAACCAACTGCTACTCAACCCACCAAAAAACCAAATATCTTCCCTTTTACCCTAAAATATCTCTTCTAAATAAAGCTCAATTCACAATGCCGTCCAAAAATAACACAATAATTGAAGTAGTTTGCCATACTAAGCTACTAGGAGTAAAATGGATGAAAACCTTAAATTCAATCTTCATATCCAAAATAGCATCAAAAAATAGGATCACTACTAAATCCCAAATACTTACATTACCGAAGACTGGAGAACGAAATTTAGTTGGTAATACTGATAAGGTAAATGTAACTGAAAAAAGTAAAGTTTGGGACTATGAAAGCACTGTTGAACAAAGCTTTGTGGAGGGGGAGGGGAGAATGCTCTGTTGCATTTTTTTACTGAAACTGTTAACAGATGGAAGTGAAAGTATGGAGTGTGTAATGAATGCAGTGATATGGAAAAGGGTGCTGAGTCTATATAAAAAGATGCATAAAAGAAGGAAGACAAAAATAAAACAAGGGACGAAGGATGAAAAGTAAAGAAAATGGATTTCAAGTGACATTAATGAATGCAAATAGTACACTTAGTGATTTTAAGCAACTGTCAATATTCAAATGGTATAAGGAAGGTTGCAGTGATATTATATATTTGGTTGACATTAGGTATCTTGCAATGTAAAAAATTGCAGTGTCAAAAAATTTGGTGAATTTAAGAAAATGAAAAAGAGATCAATTTGAAATATTGTGAGATGGGTACTGAAGTAGGTATTTAGGGTGGATAGGCATTGTGGGACAGCTGTTTTATTTAGGGACAAGCAGTTAGCAAATTTAGATTAGGGTGGTGTTTGTTTCTGTTTCACTATGTATGAAAACATCATTTCTAATTCCAAGTTACAGAGTGTTAAAAATCTTCAACAATAATTATTTAAAAAAACTGAATGCAGGTGCTGTTAGAGAATAGCATAACAAATAGTGTGGTTAGGTTACTAGCATTTTCTACATGTGAATTACTATGGAAAGACATTTTTAAAAGAATTAAGGCAGATTGTGGTTCTTGTGATAGAAACTGTAATGGTAAGGGATTTTAATTGTGATGGAAGGTAGGAAAAGTGGAAACAGATGAAGATGGAAATTTGGATTTAGGAAGAAGAGAACTATATATTTTTAATAAAGACAGGTTAAAAGCAAACATATTTTATGTTTTTAAATATGCTGACAGAGAGATGAATTCTTACATCTGGGAGTTTTTTTGACTGTTTCACATTTTATGTAATATTATAACTGATGAAAAAGGGAAATTATTTAGGTAGATTTTTGCATGCGAAACAGAGGGACAATTTGGATAACTTTAAGGCAGCTAAAAGAAAAGAGAATATTGGCAAAGATAATATAAAGAAATATACGTAATTTTATGTGAAAGTGTAATACTGATAATATGGAAAGATGTATAAAATGAATTGAAAAATTATGAGGAAATTCTATTTGGACAATGTTTATGTGTATTTATATTATGGAGAAAAAGAAGGGATAACAATGTGAGAGATTGTTAAAAAGTACATGAATGGTATGATTTCACATGGTGAATGTCTTTGAATGTATTACCAGCAAAAAGGAACACGAAGTCCAAGGTAGGTGAGGCAAGAACCTGTAATGGGGCTGGGTCAGGGTGTAATGTGGAAGAGACTGCTGAGCATTTATTTTTGTTTTATAATCGAATAAAAGTATTATGGAAATGTTATATAATATGTGAAAGAAGGATAAATTCAGATGTAGAAATAGGGGCATGCTCTTAAATGCAGATTACAAACTAAATTGGAATGAAAGTATTAGGAAAGTCAATAACATAATGTTCAGTCTTTGAGCTATATGGAAAGGAAGATTTAACACGATTCTGTAAGAAGAAATAGTCCTTAAGGGGAATTAAGGAAGACTTAATTTTTGTTATGGTGAGGACTGAGTGGAATTCAGTACTTTGTATGTATCCTGTGTATTGTTTTTTTTTTTTTAACTATTCTGCATATAATTAGACTCATTTTTATTTTTATATAATAAAGACCCCCCCCTACACTTGTCACTATATCCACCTGAGCTACCACCTGAGGTAGATTAAACCTCAGTTTAGCATCTCATCCAACGTACAGTCCACTCAGGAATGTAGTATGACTTTGGTACTGCACTGCAGAGACATTACTGGAAAAAATGAAGCCAAGCACCTGATGTGGAAAGAAAATAAGTCTTTATTTCCAGCATTAAAAGCAAGTATGTTACCTGCTTAGCCACTGACATCCCCATGTTCCTCTTCAAATTTTTTTTTCTGTGAAAGATTCATAGCATTTTGTTATTGCATTTAGTGTCAGACTTAAAAACGACATCTGTATGCCAGGCATAGATGTCTCCACAACAGCCTGTATGACACAGAGTACAGGGATAAGGCTTTGAGGTGTTCTGCATAGGGCATGTTACATATACACTGTATTCTTTTATTGAGGAACCTCTGTGGATGTTCCATTTGTTGGATGTGCATGCTTAGGTACATACCAAAGAGGACATTGTACTCAATGATAGGTCTGATGAATGTTAAATACAGTGGAACAATGACCTCCTTGGACCTAGTGCCATGCCGTTGTTTATTTATTTAGTTATTGACATTTGGTGACTGGGGAAAGCTGACTTGGCCAGACGTACCCATTTTCAGTGGAGGCCTAGGGAGAGCCCCGACAATAACATTAGAAATGCCATAACATTGAGTAACAAATTACACTGGAAAACAGGTTACATTGAATAAGCATGAAAAATGCAATAATTACTCTTTATATTCTCAAATGTACAATAAAGGATTAAAAAAATAGTAATAAAGCAGAGAAACATTTAGTGATCATAAAATAAAAATAACATTAAATATTAGAGGAGTAAGGTAAGGATTTAAAATAGATGAAAGAGAATAGAAGTAAGAGGGCAGTAGGAATAGCATATGAAAGGGGTAGTTGATGTTAGGAAGAGGGGGCAATAAGAGATAGTAGGAAGAGTAACAGCAGTGAGGGATAGGTGGGAGAGAAGGACCAGGGGCAGAAAAATAGGGTAGGTGATTATTGCGAGGGTAGGAAAAGGTAAAGAAGTCAATGGGTAAGGAGAGATCTAAAAGAAGTCAGTCAGGATTAGAACAGGAGCAGATCCAATATTTAGATAAGAAATCCTTTAGGTTATGCTTAATATTATGAGGCTAGGATTTGCTCTGATTGACAGGGGCAGGGCATTCCAGAGTTTAGCCACCATGTAGGAGTACATGCTTTGTCCAGCTGATTTTTTTGGTTTGCACAAAGAGAAAAGTTGTTTGCCTTCACATTGGAGAGGCCTTCTTGAAGTGTAGACATGAAATATCAAGTCAAGGACAGGACAAGCTGCAGGTTTATAGATAATGTTGTGGGCAATAAGTCGAAGGCAGCTGATATGATATGGGAATTCAAGCCATTTAAGGGAGTTCAGAGCTATGCAATGATGGGTGGAATGTGTGGCGCAAGTTGCAATTTTATTGTAGCAGATTAGTTTTAGTGTAGTCTGTAGGTTTATAAGAATACGGACACCATATAGAAGTGAGTGTAACAGATTTTGGCAAGGTTGGCTTTAGTGGCTATATTTATAAAATGTTAGTGCCTGTAAAGCATCCCTAGTCTGGTTTTTTTTTTGAATATTATTATAAAAGTGAAAATCAAATGTAAAGTTTTCGTCTAATGTTACTCCTAACAGTTTGGTGTGTTGAACTACTTCAATTTCTGTTTTAGTTTGGGAGAGAATCTTGAAATTGGCATTTATAGAAAGTGATTTAGAGGTGAAAAGGAGGAGCTTAGTGTTTTTATGGTTCAGTAGCAGCTGTCCCTTACTAAGCCAGGTCTCGATAGAAGGAAAAGCTTCCTAAGTCATTTGTCTAAGGGGCAGTATACTGTTGATGTTGCCATAATGGTTGAGTCACCTGCATATTGGATTAAGGCACTTTGACAGGGATAGGTATGAAGGTTATTTATGAAAACATTAAAAAGAAGGGAACCAAGGATGGAGCCTTGTGTGCACATTTTTCTAAAAGTTTAGAAAGAGGAGATAAGATAGCAGTGGGACAGTATTTCGAAATTATCAGTAGATTTGGGTCCTTAATACAGAGGAATTATAAATGGCTTTGGACATAAGATTCAGTGATGGATTTGTTGATGAGAATATTAATAAGATAGGCAATTGAATCCGCAGTGCGTGTGTGTGTGTGTGTGTGTGTGTGTGTGTGTGTGGTTTCAGATAAGTGGCATGTAAGTGGAGAATTATCTATACACATATCTATAGAGGATTTATTAGGAATAGGATTAGCAGAGTGTAGCAAAAAAGGGGTGTCAGGTGGGTAAGGTTAGACATAACATTTGATATTCTTTCAATACAAAAGGCATTGAATATCTCAGCAGTTTGGGGGGGGGTGTATCAGGAGATGGACTGGGGTTGCGTTTTGATTCTGGGTTAAATAATGAAGAGATGGAGGACCAGAATTTTTAGCATCATATTTACATTTGGTTTGTAGTTACAGTAAACTCTCAGTTAGCTAGCAGCCATGGGATTTGGTAGGTGCCGGATAACTGCAGTTTCTGGTTGCTTGAGAGTTACTATTAAAAATAGGCTTGGCTAATACTGTACCCTACACTATTTGTTTGGTTTGACTTGTTCTCAGGTTGGAGAGAGAGGGAGGGAATTTATTCCTATCTTCCTTTTTAAAACAATGTAGGGTATATTTCTGCGGGGGGGGGGGGGGGCAGAAAATGCAACATGTGAAATTGTACTGTATTTCTTCAATATTTTTTGCTGATTGATTGAGTTCTGGTTAGCATTTACTGTATATATATTTTTCTCCTAAGTTACTTGCCTTTTGACCACAGTACGCAGTTGTCTGAAGTTATAATGTGAATGATAACAATCAGGGTTTTCACAGGAGGAGAGATGGCTCGACTCCTGGCACGAGCAACAACAACAATTCCACGTCCAATTACAGGGGGAGACCGCAGAGAAGGAAGAAGGGGAACCAACGGAGGAGATAGAGAACATTGAAGAAACTGGTCCCATTGTCCTTACTAGCCAACAAGGGGATTTCAAAATCTACAATTATACTGTTCTTACAGTTGAACAAAATCTTATTGACTTTTTTTCAAAAGGTCTTACATTTGTTCCTGACAGAAAATGTAATGTAGTCAACACAATTGTAGATTTGAAATTATATGTTCGCAAATTGAACCTGGCTTTTAGATTAGGTAATATGCCTTCCCTTTTGAACAATCACAAAGTTTCAAGCGTCTTTAATCCCCCACTACATAGTTCTTTAAACATCTTTGAGAAAGTTTGTGAGATTGATTTAAGGGCTTTGCTCTCTTGTCATAGCATTCCTAAAACCACGAAAGTTGACATTTCTAAAGAAGGGTTAGCCTTTATTTCTCTTCTTAATGAATGTAACATAAGAGTGATGTTGCCAGACTAGGGAGGGGGATTAGTTTTTATGGATGAATACTTTTACAATAGAAAGTTACTTGAACATCTTGAATCTGACATTTATTCGAAATCTAGTCTCAATGAGATACACATGGCCTATAAAAAGATTAAAGGAATTTTAGATGATCTTTTTATTCAAGGGACCATAGATTCCGATATGTTACAGTATTTGGACATGCCAGCACCCAAGATTCCCACCATGTTTGGCACATCCAAAATTCATAAAAATTTGGTTAACCCCCCTTTTAGACCCATTGTGGACGGAAGGGGTTCCATTACGTACGCATGTGCCAAACTGGTGGATAGTATTCTAAAACCACTATTAAAAAGTGAGCCCCAAATTTGTAAGGACTCTTGGGGGTTTTTACAACATATAGATAAGATGGTTTACAACTCAGATCTTATGTTTTTAGTGGTGGACATCAAAGACTTGTATACAATCATCCCACAACAGTTGGGGATTGAATGGACAAGGGAATTCATGTTGAGTAAAAAAGCCTCTAATGATCAAATGAATTTGGTTGAAACATTACTAGAGATTGTGCTGTAAACAACTTTTTAACATTCAAAGGTCAATTTTACCTTCAAAAGACCGGCATAGCCATGGGGTCCCCCTGTGGATGCAGTTTTGCAAACAGCGTCCTTGCACACTGGGAGCGTAAATATTTATTCCAAAACGTGCTGTATCAAGAAAATGTCACCTGGTACAACAGATACCAGGATGACATGTTCTTTTTTTGGAAAGGGCCATTAGAATTGATCCCCCAGTTTATAGACAGCATTTCTAAAATGACAAATTTTCTCCAATTTACTTTTACTATTGGAGAAAATGAAATCAGTTTTTTGGATGTCAAATTAAGTAAAAACACTCCTAACAGTAGATTTAAATCTGAAATATATAGAAAGCCTACCCACTCAAATTCCCTTCTCCACTTCTCAAGTGGACATCCATTTCACCAAAAGAGAAGTGTGGTGAAGGGACAATTTGTGAGGGCAGCAAGAATGATATCTGACCAACAGGATTTAGTTAATGAATGTGAAAACTTGAGTGTAAAGTTTGCTATGAGAGGATACCCAAAGGCTTTAATTAATGAAGTGATGAAGGAGGTTTTGCATAAAAGAGAAGTGGGCCATTTTAAGCCATTATTAGGAGGGGGTAGCATGCAAACCTCATTAAAGCCATCAATTGGGGAGACACCTCAAATTAACTTTATTTTCACTTACTGCATTGATTTTAACATCATAAGAGGCATCATTAACAAAAATTGGAACATCATTCTGGAAGATACACTTCTGGCTAAAGCAATAGGTTCTAAGCCAAAATTTGTGTACAGGAGGGGGGGGGGGGAGTCAATCTAAAAAACTTGGTTGAAAAATCAACTGGTAAATCTATAAGGACTAATGTGGGCATGGCAAAATGTGGGATGTGCCCACAATGTAAATACATTCTCCCAGGTAATGAGGTACACATTAATGGGATTAACTATCGGATCAATGGCAAGTACAACTGTGAAAGTAAAAATGTGGTTTATGTGGCTGTATGTGTAAAATGTTCATCATTTTACATCGGCAAGACAGAGCGGGCATTAAAGAAGAGAGTGTATGAACACCTTTATGCCATAGGGAGGAAAGATCTAAATAACGCACTTGCCAGGCACATTTGTGAACAACCTGACCACCACTTTTTATTTTCTGCCATACAACAGGTCAAGATAGGTATTAGGGGGGGGTCCATGGCAGTTATGGCTTGAAGAACAAGAACTTTTATGGCAAATTAGAACACTTGCCCAATTTCCCCCAGGCTTGAATGAGTACGCATTGATCAAATGTATACTAAAATTAAGGGCATTAAGGAGATAAATTGTTCATTGTTTATATGTTTTACATGTAATAGTATTAATTTTGTTTTTTATATATTTTTACATAATGTGAGTGTATATAAAAATACTCACACCTTTTTAGACAACCTAGCCTTTAAGGTATATGGTTATCTCTTATAAACTCATTAACATGGTCTTTTATATATTTACATATTTAATGGTTTTTATTGAACCATGAGTCCGGTTTGTTGGAGAGTCTTGTGCAATAGTTCCTGATGTTACTACTCATGATAATTATTTAATATATAAAAAAATTTTTATAAAGTTATAACATTCTTTAAAAAAATGTTGATTTAATGTATTTATAACATTATATATACATTTTTATATAAAATAAGCTGAATTCATTAGCATGTTTTGAAATTATTCTTTTGCAACTTTAAGAGGTCATAACAATTAATGGATTAATTAGTGTCTATTTTCTAATCATGCATTGCATATTTAAGGATGTTTCTGTGGTTGTTTTAATTGTGTATGTCTGAAGAAGGTTGAGGTATTACTTCGACCGAAAGCGCTTACAATAAAGTCCGTGCTCTGTTACTTCTGCTGTGGCCGTTTCTGCTATTTTTTTGTTTTTATTTTTTTTGTTTTTAGTAGTTGTCTGAAGTTTTGTAACTATGTATCAATTTTATTCTTTAGCTACTCCCTCCAAACTTTGTCATTATTTGTCATAAGATGCTTTGTCCATTTCAATAGTCAGTGAGCATGGTTGGCTTTTGTTATTTTTGTTCAGAGGGGAGCTATGTTATTACGGGTATTTAGAAATGTTGCATTAAAGTGCTTTACTGCATTGTCAAGAGGTAGAGTTTTAAGTACAGACCAGATCAGAGATTTTTAATAAGTTGAACAACATCTATGGGTTAAAGTTAGATATGTTACAGGACATTTTAAAGTGATTCTGTTTAAACAAATGGGATGTTGTCCTATAGGTGTATGCTGGAAGATGGTTACTTAGAGCATCAGGAAGAGTGTCTATTTTAGTGGACGTATTTGGATCTGAGACCAAATCCATTCAAGGATAGATCCTTGGTTGTCACTTTTATGAAATCTAGTAGGTGTTGTGATGAGTTGTGTGAATCCAAACAGATTCATACTGTAGACTGGGAAATTAGATGTACACTTTTGCCAATTAATATTAATGTTGCCTAAGGATGATAATTTCATTAGTGATGGTATTAGACATCCAGGATAGCATATACTCTACTATACATATATCACCAGGGGGTGTGCAGAGCTGTGGTGCATCATTTTGTAGTCCTGCTTAATTTTAAGAAGGCTGTAAGTATTTCTGCATTAGTATATTTTGGAATGGGCGTAGACTAGGGTGTCAGTGTTAGGGTAAAGTAATGTTATTCCACCTACTTTTTTTATTTGAGATAACTGCTATGATTATTTTATAGCCAGATGAAGTAGTTTGGAGTCCTGTTTATTTGTTTTAACCCATGTCTCTGTAATTGCTAAGACATCTGGGTTATAGAGTAATATCCAAGCATAAATATCTGTTATTTTGTTATAGATACTACTCAGATGTAATGTAATGTCTTGGGGGGGCAAGGGATTTGTAGAGGAGGTTGGGCCTGGGTTTAGGGAATGTTTCCATATTGGAATAGGACTGAGAAATGGACAGAATAAAATGTATGGATGTAACTTGAAGAGAAAGCATTATAGTATGAGGTACTTTAGGTGGTAGTCTTGTAATAGAAGGATGCTGGAAGGGGAGGGATTCAAGATAGGGGTGAGGTGAAGGTATAATGAAAGAAAGCAAATAACAGTGCATTAGTGCACTGAGCTAATAAGGTATGTGAGGGGATAGAAGAGATTGTTGAAGTGGGAGGTGTTAAGGGAAGTATAAATGTAGCTGTAGTGGGGGGGTATGGGAATTGGGGGTATTGTAGGGCAGTGGAGTGAGCCCAAGAGGAGCAGGATGCACCAGGCTAACAAGTAGTCTTCTGGGGAAAAAAAAACAGCAAGGTATGATGTCTGAACTGTATGTTTAATAATGGATTGAGTTTTTATTTTAGAAAAGTTTGTTGTCTCTCATATGTCTAGCCAACAAGGCTGTATATTAAATGATGATAAAAGGAAGTACTTTGTGTAATAGCTGAAAAAGTTAACTTTGCTATATGGATTTGTTGAAGAGCCCCAAAAGGATAAATATTGCTCTAATTAGCACTCTCTCTTAGACATCAGAAGTAGAAATGTAGTTTGTTGTAGTATGCTGCTATATGGGTGCTTATTTACAAATACGTTCTAAATAGGGAAGGTTTGTTATTGGCTATGTCCCATGAATTGAGCGCGGTCCAGTTGAAAATAACAGTTTGAGTAAACTATGCAATATTTCCAACACTGATCAGGCCTACTGTTTGCAAATTATGTAGGCAAAAATGTACATAGACGTATGACTGTGCTGCCTTGCTGTAATTGAGTGAAGGAGCTGTTTAGAAAAGAGTCTTTCAACTTTCTGCTTTCAATTCCTGGATTCAGGATATTCACTTTTGGATGGGCTGGAGGAAGGCAGTTGGCCAGAGAGGACTGGTATTAGAACCTAAGTGTATAACAATGGAGCAATGAGACAGATTCTTTAAGTAGGTAAGAAATAGATTAATCAAAACCAACAGGAAGGTAAATGAAAGTTACAACGGGACACAAGGAAGCCATCACCTATTGCCAGCTTTACCCAATGGCTATTCAAGCAGCTACAGTTGCAGATGAACACCTGTACCTAAAGACTTCAGGTAGGCATAGAGGGGGGCTATGAGTGCAGCTAAATAGTAACAAATTAGAATACTGCTATACACAGGTGAGTCCTAATCTATCTTTTCTGCACTTTGTTGTGCTGATGTATGAACCCACTATTCAACATGAAAGATCTTGTATTGCTTTGAACATCAAACAGTAAGCATTTAAAAACATTTACTTGATGGGATTAATAAAAGTCAGATACCAAACTGTACAAATCCCCCTAAGAAGCAAACTATATACTGAGATATATTTAATGCCGACAAATCCTGTGCCTAGTACTATTGCATGTATGATATATATTCAGTTGTTAACTGCACATCTAGTGAAACGCCACAGGCAGACTAATGGCAAAGGGGAAGGAAAAAATAACTAATGAAATATAAAGCTGAAATCCCAGTAGACAGGAACAGATAACATTTAAAAAAAACTAAACACTTGTTAAATATATGCCAAGATTAACTCCACATGCAGAATTACAGCAATAAATCACTAGTAAAATATAAAATTGAATCACCAGTACACAGGTGCAGGATAACATTTAAAAAATCAGTACATCCAGTCCTAAAATACCCATTTGCAAAGATAAATTCCCAAGAACTATACCACAGAAAAAATGAAAGGCAAATGAAACAAGTAGTCAGTCTGAATGAGCAAGCATCGGTAAGGAGATAATAGAATGAAAATATTTAAGTGCTTACAATGTGCACAGAAATACACCTCTGTTTTGCAAGAACAGGCTGGCAAATGCTATAACTTGTAAAAGGAAATAAGGTGGAAGACAGGGAAAATCTAGAATAACTTATGCAGTATCAACCTACTACTACTGTAAAAGTCATTGAGAGCAGACATGTGGTGTTCACTAGAATGATAACATCGCTCCCATGGAGCAGAAAAACGATTTTAAAACAGCCCACGCTACTGAAAAATCTTCAAGCATGCTTATGCCTTGTGGTGGATGATTTCTGGTAGGAGTGTGATGAAGGATGAGTAATGTGAAGTAAATATGCACTGTAAAAAAAGTTGTCACAGCAATTAACTTATCTTGACTGAAGTCAGTTCCTGGAATGGGCCATGGGAATCCCTAGTTACGTCAGACAGTGAATATCAACATAAACAATATGCACAATGTAGAATGATTTCCGCATTACTGTAAGTACATGATGGTCAAAGGCTAGATTACTGTCTATGTATTTCCCAAGTCCCTGACTACTGGGTCAGCTTGACTTTCCAAAAGATACTATTATGCATTCCTTGGTATTTGCCACTGTTTTCATCATTCATAATACCCATCATTGAACACAGTGCCCCTTTTGGTATGTACCTAACCAGGCATATCCAACAAGTAGAATGCGCACATCATTCATAAGACCCATTATTGAGCACAGTGTCCCTTTTGGTATGTACCTATCTGGGCATATCCAACAAGTAGAATGCGCACATCATTCATAAGATCCATCATTGAACACAGTGCCCCTTTTGGTATGTACCTATCCGGGCATATCCAACAAGTAGAATGCGCACATCATTCATAAGACCCATCATTGAACACAGTGCCCCTTTTGGTATGTACCTATCCGGGCATATCCAACAAGTAGAATGTGCACATCATTCATAAGACCCATCATTGAACACAGTGCCCCTTTTGGTATGTACCTATCTGGGCATATCCAACAAGTAGAATGCGCACATCATTCATAAGACCCATTATTGAGCACAGTGTCCCTTTTGGTATGTACCTATCTGGGCATATCCAACAAGTAGAATGCGCACATCATTCATAAGACCCATCATTGAACACAGTGCCCCTTTTGGTATGTACCTATCTGGGCATATCCAACAATTACAATGCACACATCATTCATAAGACCCATCATTGAGAACAGTGCCCCTTTTGGTATGTACCTAACCAGGCATATCCAACAAGTAGAATGCACACATCATTCATAAGACCCATCATTGAGAACAGTGCCCCTTTTGGTATGTACCTAACCGGGCATATCCAACAAGTAGAATGTGCACATCATTCATAATACCCATCATTGAGAACAGTGCCCCTTTTGGTATGTACCTATCTGGGCATATCCAACAATTACAATGCACACATCATTCATAAGACCCATCATTGAGAACAGTGCCCCTTTTGGTATGTACCTAACCAAGCATATTCAACAATTATAATGCACACATCATTCATAAGACCCATCATTGAGAACAGTGCCCCTTTTGGTATGTACCTATCTGGGCATATCCAACAATTACAATGCACACATCATTCATAAGACCCATCATTGAGAACAGTGCCCCTTTTGGTATGTACCTAACCGGGCATATCCAACAATTAGAATGCGCACATCATTCATAAGACCCATCATTGAGAACAGTGCCCCTTTTGGTATGTACCTATCTGGGCATATCCAACAATTACAATGCACACATCATTCATAAGACCCATCATTGAGAACAGTGCCCCTTTTGGTATGTACCTAACCAGGCATATCCAACAATTAGAATGTGCACATCATTCATAAGACCCATCATTGAACACAGTGCCCCTTTTGGTATGTACCTAACCAGGCATATCCAACAATTAGAATGTGCACATCATTCATAAGACCTATCATTGAGCACAGTGCCCTGTTTGCTATGTATCTAAATAGGCATATCCAACAATTAGAATGTGCACAGAGATCCCTCACTTAAAGAATACAGGGTGCAAGTAACATGTCCTATGCAGACCACCACAAGTCCCTATCCCTGTATTCTGTCTCCTACAGACTATAGAGGGGATATCTCTGCCTGTCATACAAGGCATTGTCTGACCTCACTCTGATAGACCTCCTGCATATCCACAAAACAAACAGCACCGGAATTACTTGTTCTAAAGACTTAAACCTTGCCTGTGATATAAATAGGTCTTGCTGGAGAGTCAGGTATGTATTCCAGACACTACCCCATCTCTGGAACAGGCTCCCATCCATGTGAAGCAGAGTTCCTCCCTAACCCAATTCAAGTGGAACTTGGACAATTGGATAGGGAACAGGAAATTCATTCCTGGTTTGGAACCTATGTCTCTAATAGACACAGGCAACCTGTAAATGGTTCATCTCCCAAACCCCTGTTTACAGTTATCAAGGGTACCACAACTTTTCAGAGTTTTGGGATGCATGGTTAGGCTTAAAAAGACTCTTGTGGTTGTTAGCCTAGTAAACACCTATGAACCTATTTAGTTTAAGTTCATGGCTCTGTCACAAGTTATTTGTCTGTGTCAGCTCTTCCTGGAGAACATTAACATCGGTGAGAAATTTATGACTGCTCCTACTTTGCAATCATCTGGAAATTGGTCATCCAGAGGCCCTTGACATTAACTTTGGCTTCAGAGAAGTAAATGCCAAAAATGAGTCATTACAAGACTGATCCCTGAGGGACTCTGCTTGTGACCAGCTTCTCTGTAGAGGTGAACTCCCCAATACTAACTTCTTGGGTCCTGTCTGTGACCCTGCTGGCTATCCCCTGCGAGATATAATGGTTTATACCTAACCTCTTGAGTTTATCAACAATGCTTGAGTGGGGTATTGTGTCATATGCTTTGGCCAGGTCAAGAGAGGCAGTGTGAACTGTTTTACCCTCATCCATTTCTTTGCTGACCTTCTCAAAGAAGTCACCAGCGTGACTGCCCTTTGACAAAACCAAATTGGGTTGAGTCCAGTGTCTGGAGGTTTCCTATGTCGTTATTGATCATTTCCATGATAACTCTTTCCATGACTTTGCATGTGAGACTAGTAAGGCTTATGAGTCTATAGTTTCCAGGGTCTGTAGATGGCCTACTTTTATGCAATGGGATGACTGTTGCTGTTTTCCATTCATGAGGTAAAAAGCCTGTTTGGAAGCTACAGTTAAATATAATTTCCAGGGGACCTGATAGGTTGTGTTTCATACTATTTAAAAGGCATCCTGGGATATTGTCTGGGACCATCAATGCAGAGTTCTTGGCCTTAGAGACAGCATTAAAAACTGGTTCCCTAGTGATAGTAGGGAGAGTTATATTTGATGGTATTTCCTGAAGGGAGTTTGAGTGGGAGAGAGGGGTAAAGTTGGAGGTGGATTTGTTTGCCAGTCAGTTTGTTATATCTTCTGGCTGGGTATAGATGGCTTCATTAACAATGAGCTCTGTACAAAATTGGGTATTGTCTTTCAGGCTGTGGACATAGCTAAAGAATGCCTTTGGCCTGGGAGACCAAATTTACCTCGTGTCTGGCTTTGGTAGACTATATTTGTCCTCTGTGTTGTTTGTTTAGTTTGATGAGAGTGCTTTTATCCTGCTAGGTGCTACACCTTCTGACTTTTGTCATTGTTTTCTTACTTCTGTTACTAAAAACTATTAATGAGGTTGTCATAATGGTTAAGGTGTTTATCTTACAAACACAAGATGCAGGGTTTGATTCTGACATGGGGTAATTGACTAGGTTTAAAATGACCCATAATGGCAGTTAGCCTACCACAAATCTATGAGCCTAATCTATTCCACCTGGGTGCTTGTTATTTGAGTTGGGTCTAATTCTTCCTGGTGGGTACAGATGCCTCTATGCAGCTATTAACACACTTGTATAAGGTTTCTGTGAACAGTTCCTAGTAGTCGACAGTGCTTATGGGGACTTTAAATTATGCCACATTATCACTTAATAGTAGAAAGTTAGCCTTAGAGTAGTTCCTGAACATTCCAGGGTTAGTTGGTGTTCTGGGTTTTATTTTTAGTTCAAAAGAGACCACTTTGTGTTCTGACCTTACCAGAGAAGACATTACACTAGGTGGCGTGCAAACACTCTCCCATATTATTGAGGACCAGCTACAGTATGTTTGCACCCCTGGTCAGCATGTTAACAATTTAGTCCAAGGAGTTTGTGCTTACCAAATCCAGAGATCTCTGTGCCTGCACATTTGTTGTCATACGTAATAGTCAACAAAGAATATGGTACTGGGTTGGATGGTGGGTGCTTCCAATAAGCTTAAATACATATTATAGGTTGCCTGGGTCATGGGGGGGGGGGGCATTTATCTTGCAAGGAAGTGGTTTGGGGTTTTACCTGTGGTGATATGAATGTGGAAAAGCTCAAGTGCATCATCCTGTTTGACCAGCCTTAAGATATATTTATTACTGATGTAAATACAGACACCTCCACCTTTAGTCCCTGCCTATGTTTAGCTTGTCTAAATGTGTGGAAGGCATTATAGCCTTGCACTGCTGGTGTGCTCTCCATGGCTTTAAACCATGTCTCAGTGACTACACAGATGTCAGCATTCTCTACAGTGAGGAGAGCTTGTAGGAAGTGAAGTTTCTTGTTTAGACTCCTAGCACTGAGCAGTAACATCTTCAGATTTTCCTGGTTTTGATTTGCTATGCCGGCAACATTAGTCAACATGACCAAATCACCTAGAACCATATTTTACACCGTTGAGTGGTTAGCCCTGCCACGGCGCACAGTCTGTGATCCATGTTCTCCTATTGTGAGGATACTGTGCACCACAGTAGATGCCCAAAGTTGTTGGTCTCTACAACTCTTCCCCCTATAGGGCACCATGTAGAGTCTGTGCTGCTGCCCACAGCTCCATTCATTGATGAGTTTGAGATGGAAACACTCAGCATGTTTTTTGGACATGGGAAAACCCCCACAGAGACACAGGGAAACATGCAAACTCTAAACAGGTATTGGTCGGAGGTCAGGATCGAACCTTGTGCATGGGAGGCGAAGACCTTAACCACTAAGCCATCTGATGGAATGCAGAAGTCCAGGAAGTCATCAAAAGAAAGGAGGAGTGCAGGAAGACGTGGGAGATAGAAACTACTGACCAGGCTACGAAGGACTACTGGTTGGCTAACAAGCTAAGAAAGAAGTTGCAATAGCAAAGAATAGGTTATCAGAGTCACTGTACCAACTTCTGGAAAGTGAGTCAGTAAGGGGCACAAAGAAACTATATCAGGTTGCAAGGCAAAGACAGAAAGATAAAGAAGATAGTCAGACACCCTTCATAAGGGATGCCAGCAACAACCTGCTCACCATTCCAGAGGACATCAAAGGCAGATGGTAGGAGTATTTCCAGCAGCTTCTGAATGAAGAAAACCCCACAGAAGTTGTACTTCCCCAGAAACAGCCTATGATGAGAGAAGAAGAGGAGCCCACCCTAGAAGAAGTAAGAACAGCACCAAGGAAGATGAAGTCAGAGAAAGCAGCAGGCTCAAATGAGGTCACAGCAGATATGATAAAGATGTTGGGTGAGATAGGGGAGAAATGGCTTCTGAGGGTACTAATAGCAGTGTGGAGAGAAAGGCATATCCCAGATGACTGGAGAATAAACATACTCATGCCAGTGTACAAGAACAAAGGGGACATCCACAACTGAGGGCAGTACAGAGGCATCAAACTCCTATCACATTGCATGAAAGGTCTGGAGAGGGTGATTGATAAATGGATACACAGAGTAGTAAAACGTAAGATGGGAGATGAGCAGTTTGGATTCAGATCAGGATGCAGCACAATTGACCAGATGTTTGCATTGAGACAGATACTTGAGAATAAGCTAGTGATGAGGAGAGAGTCCAACTGGGCATTCCTAGACTTGGAGAAAGCATATCACAAGGTCCCAAGAAAGCTGATCTGGGCAGTACTGCAGTGGTTTGAAGTCCCAGAAACATTGGTAGAATTAGTGCAGGCTATGTACAAGGACCCAATGACTCAAGTACAAACATTCTTCAGCCTCTCAGAGGGGTTCCCAGCAGGAGTGGGTGCACATCAGGGTTCAGCTCTGAGCCCACTGCTGTTCATACTGGTGATGGACTACATTAGCAAACAGGTTGGAGGGGACAGATCAACAAATCTGCTGTATGCAGATGATGTGGCAGTACAGTCAGACTCTGAGCTAGAACTTCAGCAAAGGATAGGAGAATGGAATGCAAATCTGAAGGCACATGGGATGAAACTAAGCACAGATAAGATTGTGGTAATGGCAGCAAATTGGGGAAATCAGAAGAAGCTGAGAATAGAGATAGATGGGAAGATAGTGGAACAGGTAAACAGCTTAAAGTATCTGGGAGGGGTAGTTGAGGAGAAGGGTAGTCTGAATGAAGAGGTCAAAGCTAGAATCAGAGGGGTTGCAGCCAAGTGGCATAGAGTATCAGGTGTAGTCTATGACAGAAGAATGCCAAAGAAGCTGAAAAGTAAGGTGTACAAGACAGTGTTGCGACCAGTATAACTGTATGGTACAGAAACCTGGGCAGTAAAGGCAGAACAGTTGAAGCTAGAGGTGATGGAAATGAAGTGTCTGAGAAAGGTGGTAGGATGCACACTGTGGGACAGATGAAATGAGGACATAAGAGCAGAAGCTAAAGTAGCCTCAATTGCAGAAAAGATCAAAGAGAACAGATTACAGTGGTTTGGGCACATGTGCAGAAAAGCAGAAGACAATCTGGTGAGGAAGATTTGGGACAGACAGGAAGAAGGTAAGAGGAAGTGAGGGTGTCCAGCAAAGTGGTGGATGGATTGTGTGAAAGAAGATCTGAGACAGTCAGGCATGAGTGTTGAAAAAGGCAGGAGTGTGGCACTGAATCGAGAGAATTGGTGACAGTTAACACAATACCCTGACTCCATGTAGAAAAATGGGAAAAAAGGGGGCTGCTGCTGATGATTTGCTATGCCGGAAGTCCATTCAGTTTGGCATTGACTGAAAAAGGCACTATGGGTGAGGACAGTGTTTTAGCTAATATTCAGAAGCCTAGCAGTGAGTGGTGCAGGCCATCCCTGGCAAAACAGTGTGGTCTGTTGACCATATCCTTCTATGGTGACAAGATGCACCCCCTTAGAATGACACCAGACACTAAGCCAATTATTAAAGTCAGTCATCATCCTTGGAGAAGGTAAAATGCTACTCAGTGCTAGGCTCATACCAGCCTGACACACACACACACATCCCAGCAGTTTCATGATGTCTCTCTTCATATAGACTAGGGAGGGATGTCTTAGGTCATTTACACCCCCTGGACTATGACTGAGTCATACTGATACTTGTGGTCCAATGACCTGAGTACATACATAATGTGGCAGATTCTGACCCCTGATAAGCAAATGACTGTGACTTTCTCCTTACTCACCCTGGTGAGAGGGACTAGAATGTTGGATTGTGAGGTGACTTGCCTTACAGGCTTAGAAATATAGACTTCACGAGATGTGGTGGTATGTGCTGATGTGGGTGTTATTTTGAAACATGTATTCGAGGCTGCTGAGTATATTTGTTATGAGTACTTCATCTAGGAGGTCTTTGGGGTTTAGGAAGGTTAAATTTAAGTGCCTCAACATAAGTAGGTCTATATTTTTGCTTTGTACTGTGCGTGATGGGTGCAACGTGTGTACTACTGACAAACCTGATTTACATCAGGAGTCATTTTATGTGAGAGCTTTGCCTCCAGTGACATTGTGTAAATAAATCTCTCGCACACAAACACCTCAACTGTCCAGATTTTTGTCTTGCATTTTTGGTAATTTCCTCATAAAATTAGTAGTTTTTTCTGGAAAATCACCAAGGATTGACCTCCCTAAATAATGACATACATTTAAGTTTCAGACTTCATATCCTTCAGAAAATGTGTGCCAACACAAATCCCGTTATTCTAGCAACTCTCTAAGTTTATAAGAGCAATATTTAAATTCTGTGCATATTTTTGGGCCTTTGTCCCCTTTATTTTAGGCTTTGCCCAGATTTCTTGCACTAAGAGGTTGAGAGGTACGCTCACATACCTTAACAGCTTGTTTGAAAATTTGTTGGTTGCCGGTAAATATGAGGCAATTTCTACATTGCCTCAGGAAGCCCATACCCACCAAGCTGGTAACGGAAATAGTGGGAAAGTTCATGTCCATGGCAACAGGCCATTTTTTTTATTGATTAGACAGTTGTGTTGAGAATATAATGTCAGTAATATCTGGTTTGTAACTCTTGGGGTAGTACTTGGCACACTGCAAACTAGTTGCCCTGTGTGCATCTAGGTATTGGTGAAATTTCAAGGGTGCATTTACAGGAAAAATGTCAACTCAAGGTGCCTGCGCATCTATACAGACTATACAGCACTGACAAACATTTGAGGAGAAACTACTAAAGTAGGCCCTGATGATTTGTGGATGATGTATTTTGGGAGACATTTTGAAGTTAGGTTAGACAGCAGCTAAGCAAGCAGTACTTACTGAAAAGAAAGAATTAGCTTTCAAGAATGATGAAAAGAGGGGAGTTATCTGATTGGCTGCTGCCTGGCTGCTACTAGTACTGGTCTCAGCACAGCTTCAGGCTGCTGGGATACAGTGCCGTTTGCTTTTTCTGTCACCAAAAGCAGGAGATGCACACCATAGGCTCTTTGGTGATCAATAATCTTGTCAAGATGAGGCAGGGGTCTGCAGGCTTGTTGTAGCTTTTTCCTTGTAGATAAACCAGACCATATGATGGTCCCACACAGACACTCACTGCCCAATCAGAGACAATCTGGAGCCAATGCTATCTGCTCCTTATCTCACCAGGAGAAAAATATAAGCACAAACCCAAGTTGGCAGCTATGACACAGTTATCAGGCTTTCTGGTGATCAGCAGCCTCCAAGAAGTAATGTCCCTGTGCTCCTTCTGTCACCAGGAACAAAACAGAAGCACTAATCCCAAAATAACTACTGAGAGGTAGAATGTGGCTTTTCTTGGAGTAGATGTTACAGATTTTGAAGATAAGATGGCAAAAATGGTTTAATATCCTAAGAGCTGCAGTGTGCACTTAGATATGAAAGAGGAGGTAACTTAACCTTTAGCTATCTAAGTAGAGAGCCACTAATTTCAAAAGAGAAAGATAGATTGGAAGGGGGTGGGCACTTAGTTTTCTGGCTTGGTGTAAAACAGTGGATGGGCCAATACAATTAAAGAGCTGAAGGGGAGTGGCTTCACAATTTTGTGGGTACTCACACCACCCAATGAAAGAAGAATGGGAAGGAAATGAGAGAGATAGCTGGCTTTAAAATACAACGGCATCATGATGGAAGACTGGCAATCATTTTAATTTCTGTGTAACTCTCAAGATATATATCTCTGGTCTCTTTCCTAGTTTAAACATGTAATTGAAAACAGAATAGAAGTAAAACATAGTGTAAAGAAAATACAACAATAGAAGGAAGTAATAAAGAAGTACAAATTACAAGAATGCAAAAACAAACTTTTCCCTCACAAGCAGTCCATGGCAGTCTGAGTAAGCTTTTCCAGAAAAATCCTTCTACAAATACTAAAATTATAAAACAAAAGCTTTTTAATAAAGTGATGATATTGTTAAAATAAGCTGTGAAACAAACCCAGTTGACTAAGTCAGTCGATCAGAAAGCTTTTTTCATCTATATCAAAGGCATGAATGGTACAATTTAAGAAATCAAAAAACTTTCTTCAGCTACATCAGAAGCATAAATGGTAAAATTTAAGAATTAGATGTTTTTATAAGACAAAGGAGAAGTTTCTGGCCCAAGAGGCATAGCTACCACACTGTCAGAATGATATGGTTGTTGTTTGTCTTTTGGCTTTTCCCGGTTAGGGGTCGCCACAGCGGAACTCCGGTCCGCTAATGATTGGCAGTAGACTTTCACAAACGCCGAGGTGCCAGCTCGACGTTCAACGAAGGCACGCCTATTTACGCATGTCTTTCGAACGCCCACCCAACCACGGGGAGGACATGCAGACTCCACACAGAAGGCAACATTTTAAAATTAAAAAGGAAAGTTAAGCTAGAACTCAGGGACAGTATCTTTCTTATCATATATCCTAAAACGTTATAAGAACAGTCTTCAGTGTAGTCAAGAGCACCAAATATAAGACATTCAATAATATTAGAGACTTTTTGTGAAAAGTCAAACATAACATTATGAGAATTCTTTCATCTCCTTTTTAAAGATTACAGAAAGAAAGAAATATATATAATTAAATGTGGTAACGGTGAGAATGAATGGTGGAAACAATAATTACTAATCATCAGATTAACAAAAACACCTAAGAAATGTCATGGAAAGCACAATAATAACTCTGTTACAGCATGAAATACAAGACCTTTTTCTTCTAGATCAGAACCTTTATAGGTTCATGAAGGGAAGATCAGAACCTATATGGGTTCATGAAGGGAAGGTCCTGCTTCCTAAGGCTGGTAGTTTTCTCTAAACAAGTAAGGTCTACCAAGGATAATACTTTAATAGTTCACACAGCACACAAAACTTCCTTTTGTTACAATGTGAAAGGTAAAAATTTTATAGCCCCCCCCCCGCCCCCAGCAAAGTGTGGTGTGACTTCCACTACTTAATTCTTCTGAGGTCACAAACCTTCTGAGGTAAGTGAAACACTTGCAAACAACCATTTCATATTTCTCTGTGGTTTTGTAACCATGGGGTTAGAATATGCAAGTAGGGGGAGTTTGTGGATACAGATACCCATATCTGAGCTGCTCGGGGATAGAGGATGCACCTTGCAGAAATGCTTTTAGCATTTTTTGCTTTTCTGTTGTTTTCTGACTTCAGTTTTGGTAATTTTTCAGTCTTTTTATATTCCAACAACACTTAAAACCTTACAATTAAGGATAAATAAAATGACATTGCAGGGGCAGTCTAGGCATTATGCACTTATGGTGCTCTTCCAAAAATCACGTTTAGTGAAAGCAGTGCTGAGTGCACTACACCGAGAAAAATATGCTCAGCTTTGATTATAACATGGTCATACCCTCAAACATAGAGACCTAGGTATGACTGACTGTGTACTTTTCTTTGCAAATATCAATGTTTTGTAAAATAATTTTGTACTTTGCATTATTTAATTCATTCTGACTGCCTTTCTTTGCAGTTTTCACTTTTTTTCAATTTTGTTTTTTCTACCGCTGTACTTTCGAATGGTCATTCACCCAGGATGTACCAGCAAATATTCATTCATTGTACAACCCCTGGTAAACATATAAATAAAATAAAAACATTTATAGTCTTAGCATTGGCCAGAATATCCTAGAAGGAGTTAGGAAGCCATTTGGGAGGTCTCATCTGATAATGACAAACACATCAGTATGGTCCAGAAAAAATAGTTGTTATCACTGTAAATAACCATTTTTCTGCAAATGATAGAGTACAATGTAACTAATGGGATGCCATGCACAGTTAGAAATAGTTTTAAGATATATTGCAAAGCAAGTAGTGGTGCTACACAATTTAAGCCACAGACTTGACTGGCAAGCCAAAACCCCAAATGCAACAAAGCCAAGCCAGTTTATCTGGTAAGGTCTTAGTCATAGGTGACTCCGCAGTCAGGCACACAGATGCATCGCTCACCAACATTCCTAACTTTCTGAAAATATGGATGTCTACATAGTTACTAAAACATGGTTTCAGAATAGTAATAGCACCCTGTCAGTGTAGGGTTTCAATGTTTAAAATTCTTTCAGATCAAATGCCAAAAATTAAGGTGTTATAAGAGGGGCAGTAACTATATTTCTATGAATCCAATTACCTCGTGTCTCCTAATGCTGGACAATGACCTTGAACTCATTCCTGTCCTACATACAGTAATACTGCAAGATAGTCTACCACCATACCCCCTCATGTCCTCTGCAGATAACTAGTATTATCTAAATAAACTGACATCCCTCCCTGTCAAACCTAATACTATTCAATGGGAAGCTTCAACTATCCTTCCATTAACTGGGAACTCTACATCGACAGTTATAAACATGCACAAATATTCCTAGACTTCATTAATGATGACTCTTTAGAAGAACTAGTTTCAAGTTCCAACTAGGGCTCAAGAATATTGGATATTGAATAACATGCAGTTATCCTATCACTGTTCAGATCTAGCTACCATTCAGTAACATTCATTATGAAAGTAAAACCTAATTACCACTAAATCTGTCTGTCTTTAAAGAATACTCTAAGGTAAACCTAATCGAGCTAAATGATGCTGTGTTGAAATTCAAGCACTCCCCTACTTCTTTGACCCCATCTCACACTACTGCAGTATATGTGGGTAATTTCCATATCAAGGCATGTATTGAGGTGGTGTTCCCCTTTGGACATAAATACAATGCTAAGTTCTGGAATAAACCTCAATGTTGAAATTATAATATAAACAAGCTGTACAAAAAGAGAAAGAGAAAAAGCAAAGGAAAAGTTTTATTACCAATCATTTAGGGGACAACTCAACAAAAAAATCAGTAAACAACTCAGAAAGAAAGTCAAATCCTCAAAAGTTAAGAATTGGAAATTGTCATCTGTGCTAAGGACAACCATAAAACCTTCTTCAACTATGTCTGAAACTTTAAAAGTAATGCCCAGCAATGCACAAGCCTAGTACATAACGACGACAAATACTGAACCCCCCCCCCCACCCGGAGGAAATAGTCAACACATTAGTTGAAAAACTCTGCTCAAATTTTGCCCCCCTCCTTCCTTCCGCAAACTTGCACCAGCTCATTAACATAATTACATCACCCCCTGATCACTTGTGAGCAGGTCCTGAGTGACATTTCCAAAACCTAAAGCACTTGCCCCATCATTCCTAACACCTCGCAGACTCTCTACTAAGCATTTTGAATCTCAGTGTCTCCACTGTATTTATGCCAGAGATGTGGAGATCTGCTGTGGTCATACCACTCCACAAGGGGGGGCACTCCTGGCCCAGGAAACTATAGACCTCTAAGCCTCATTAGTCTCATCTATAAAGCAATGGAACACTTGTTTATAGAACGCACAAGGACAAAGGCAGCCTACAAGTCTAGAACCCAAGCCAGCTTGCATTTGTCAAAGGTAGATCCTGCCTTCTAAAGATAATGAACGTCTTTGAATAAGTCACTGATGCATTAGTTGGAGGAAAATCAGTTCACACTGTCTACATGGACCTGGCAAGGGTGTTTGGTACCATCACACATTCTAGCATTATCAATAAGCTAATCGTATTACTAAATGTTAACTCCTATGTTACAACACTGGGCAAAAACTGTCTTACTGACAGGTCCCATTCTAAATATACAGAGGCATGCTGTCATCAAAAAAGTAGTAACAGTGCTATCTCCCATACATTGGTCTTGGGATCACTTTTCGTTGGTAGTTACTTCTCTGATGTCACATCTGAGCTCACAGGCCTGTGGCTGGCCAGGATTGCAGATAACTGCTAGCTCTGAGTTGTCATAAACTCTTTATCTGATTTGCAGATTCTCCAGGAGGGTCTAACACACACAAGTAAGAGGTGTCTGGACTACTGTCATAAAAAAATGCCAAGAAACACTGCACTGTGTCCTTTATTAAAACCTAAGCACTTCTGCACCTACTAGATAAGTGACAGTCCTTTGAAAATTGGCACATCATTAGGGGCCTGGGCACTTTCATGAAAAATGAACTATCCTTTGACCACCATATATCCAGTGTCATTTGGAAATCCTTTTATCTAGCCAGACTGATTATCAGAGGTATATCTTCAAGGCCTATGGAAGTTGTCATCACTCACTACTTCTCCCTCATCAGACCTGTAATGGAAATATATGACCCTTTTGCTATATACTTGTCTCAGCATATGACTCAGCTTTATTGACCACAGCATTTTCTCACTAGGACAGTCAAGAGTAGGCATGTGTACCTTAAGCAACGCTGACCACCTTAAAGGACGCTCTCTTTCTTTTCCATCTCCTACATACTCTTCAGAGGGGCCTCTGTCTAACCTACAGATCCTCAAAAGACCTAGTCCTATGTGACCTCCTACATATCCCCAAAACAAATAACACCCTAAACACTTGCTCAAAATATCTGAATGTTCACCATAACATAAATAGGACCTATATCTCCCTCAGAGAATCACTCTTCTATGGAGTACACTACCCTGAAATGTAAAGCAAAGTAACTCCCTGACTATATTTAAGCACATCCTAGATGAATTGATGGTAAATTATAAATACATACCAGGTCTGGTATGTCAAGCCCTCATTGAAAGGGGTTGAAACTAGGTGTAAGTATTAATACCAATGAGTACTCACAATCTGGGATCTTTTCGCTAGGTTACAAATGGTCCACTGAATAAATTGCCTAGGATTTCCATATGAAGAGCATCCTTGATAATTAGTTTCTATTACAAGTGCAGATTAATATCATTGTTATACTACCACAAAGCAGTATCCAGAAAAAAAGCTTCATTTCCTGTACATTCAGTGTGTCACTATGTTCCACGTATGCAATGCTTCATGAGCTCATCTGCAGAAGTGTTACTAAAGCTTCATTTCCTGTACATTCAGTGTGTCACTATTTTCCACGTATGCAATGCTTCATGAGCTCATCTGCAGAAGTGTTACTAAAGCTTCATTTCCTGTACATTCAGTGTGTCACTATGTTCCACGTATGCAATGCTTCATGAGCTCATCTGCAGAAGTGTTACTAAAGCTTCATTTCCTGTACATTCAGTGTGTCACTATGTTCCACATATGCAATGCTTCATGAGCTCATCTGCAGAAGTGTTACTAAAGCTTCATTTCCTGTACATTCAATGTGTCACTATGTTCCACGTATGCAATGCTTCATGAGCTCATCTGCAGAAGTGTTACTAAAGCTTCATTTCCTGTACATTCAGTGTGTCACTATGTTCCACGTATGCAATGCTTCATGAGCTCATCTGCAGAAGTGTTACTAAAGCTTCATTTCCTGTATATTCAGTGTGTCACTATGTTCCACGTATGCAATGCTTCATGAGCTCATCTGCAGAAGTGTTACTAAAGTTTAATTTCCTGTACATTCAGTGTGTCACTATGTTCCACGTATGCAATGCTTCATGAGCTCATCTGCAGAAGTGTTACTAAAGCTTCATTTCCTGTACATTCAGTGTGTCACTATGTTCCACGTATGCAATGCTTCATGAACTCATCTGCAGAAGTGTTGCTCATTACGGCCAAAGTAAAAAAAAATGGCTCCAATGGATTCCTTATTAAGTGGACAGAATGCAGGCATGGATACTGTCTGGCTCCAGTTGGAAGGGTGACAGACAGGTTAAGCTAGGAAATAAGATTAATAACTCATTGTCCACAATCAAGTGGCTGGAGTTAAAGCAGAAGTTAAAGAAATAAGTGATAGAGGGGAAAACAATGACAGAGCTCTAGTGATGTGTAGCTGAAAGTTATTTGTTTATTTCAGTTATTTTATCTGTATTTATTTTCTGGGTTAGATCTGCTTGGACCTTTTTCAAAGAGGAGCGCTGTCTGGTTAAGTGACTTGCTCAGAGTCACACAGGGAATGTAGGCTGAGGGAATCAAACCCCAGATTGCTGGACCACAAGAAATAGTTTCTTAAAAGCTCCTCATTAGTTCTTCAATAAGTCCAAAAAGCAATATCAAAGTTCCCAACGATACAAATACCTCTCGGTAGCCTCCAGAAATAAGTAGATAAATCCAGTTTAGTTCTTCAATAAGGTTTACCTAAGTAAGACAAAGAAGAGAGTAGGGCAATTAGTTACTTGTTTGCACAGGAAACTTCAGCTAATGAATTCATAGATGCCTTAAGGATCTTTTTTCAATAAACTTAAGGAGACAGTACACTTGATATTGCAAGGAAAGAGGCATATGCATAGGGAAGGCAGGATCAAAGTATGTGTTTTATTTTCCTCACTGAAACCTGATGACCACAACTGGGTAGGTATGAAGTCCAAGATACAAAACTCAATAAGCACGTATGTACCTTCATGGGCAGGTATATGCTTCTGGGCTGTAGAGCAGTATGTTTAACATTTAAGTTCACCTCCTTTTTGCTTCTGTTAGTTACACGTAGATCAGGTTCTCTAAAATACTGATCTAAAGATATTTTTATTAATGGCCTCTTGGTTACTGAAGTCAACATAGCAGTGAAAGCTGTTGGGTTACCAGGTAATAAAATAAGAGAAATTATGTAATAAGAATGACAAGTGGGCTTATTGGATGTCCTTCATAAGACTGTTGGTGACAAAAGGGGGAAGAGTGCAGTAAAGGGAACCACCGAGTACAGGTAATAGGAGGTACATAAGCAGACTTGAAGGATGTGAGGTGTTTTTCAAGCAGTATAATAGAAGCATCTCAGTGTGTTAAAACACCCAGAAGAATGAGGCATGCCTGATAGTGACTGATGCAACAGGTCATCTGCAATCTGTTTGATATTTAAAAGGTTAGGGTTTTCCTGAAGGAAGGCCAATCAAGTAAAAAGCAGCAGGAAAAAGAAACAAGCGATAGCTGCTTTTCCTCAGCACAGAAACCAGATGTCATAAAGGTAAGTACCAATGCAGAAAACGGATAGGATAAAGGTAAGTACTTGAAGGACCAGACCATATTGCTTAGGTCAGATAATTCAAGTATTCAGTAATCACTTAGCAAACAGAGGTAGTCTGGGAAAGTTGGTGAAGCAGTTTATGTTCAGGTACATGTCCTAACACTTATAGAGCTCAACACATTAAGTGGGTGGATAATGCAGTAATAGATTCTCTTGTTCATAGAGGAATTATTTAGGTTAGCTAGCTATAAGCGTCAAGCAGTTTTTCTGCATGGTGCCAAGGTACTCATTGGAATTCATACATGTCAACATATGGAAAATGATTTGGGGTTCACTAGGTCCATAAACTGGACAATTTTACTATGTAGACGATGTCACTTTATTAGTACCTATGGCCTGACAGAGTAGAATAGAAGGTGACCAGCATCAGTATACAGCCAATGGCTCATGCTACACTCACAAAAAGGAAGGAGTTCTGTAGAACAATGGCTGGGTTGCATATACCATCATGGGAAGATGTCACATGGCTAGGAGCTAGTAATACCAAATGTAGAACTTATCAGGCAGGAAGTTGTCATAAGGCTCAGCAAGTCATCATCCTTTGAGGGAGGATCTCCACAGGCTTGTTGGTAACAGAAGCATTTAACAGATGCTGTTCTGCATAGCATGTTTATTTTCTGAGGGTTTTTTTTAATTTTGGAGTTAGTTCTGTTCAAGAAAGAACTTAGTGTTCTGCTAGGAATCCCAAGACACCACTTGTGTATGACTCCCAGGAAAGTATGGAAAGATATCAGGGATATTGAAGAGTTGTGATGAGTAAGGGACTCTGGTACAATTTCATGAAAACTCAGGAGCTGAGGATTCATGGACAGAAACAGAGAATGAAAGTAAGGAAGATGAAGTTGTATCTGCTAGATTGGTACAGACTAAAGGCTACATGAAGTCTTGGGCAGCCTGAGGAAGGGTTTGAAGGAAGAGATCTGGTGAGGTGCTTGGTATGCGGTGAGAGAAGCTTGGAAAATAAGGATGGGAAAAGGAGAGCAAAAGCTGAAGGGCTTGAAAAGCTGTGTGGAGATCACGCCCAAACGTATTCCATTCTGTGGGATAGGCCTGGAGTTTTAATACTGTTAACCACAAAAGACACCTTTTATATGTCTTCCAAGATAGAGTATTTTTAAAAAGAACACACTCCCTGGATTCAGCAAGCTAACTAATTCTTTCCAAGCCTGTTATTTAAAGAATTTTAGCAACTGCATATGAGAAATTAATAAGACTTACCCAGCGGTACCAATCTCGTTTCATCTGCTGCTCAATACATGCATGACTACAGTCATTTATTTTTGCAGAAGATTGCATGGCATCATTTTATTTATTCAATAAACAGGCAACAAAAATCATAAAGGCAGTCTCTTTTTTAACCTGCTTCCATGCTATATCTTCCTCATACCTTGATAGCCCCACAAAAGAATTACATGAGATGTCTTCACTTGTTTCATGCTTGCATACTTGTTACATGCTTGCATACTTGTTACATGCTTGCATACTTGTTTCATGCTTGCATACTTGTTATATGCTTGCATACTTGTTACATGCTTGCATACTTGTTACATGCTTAAGTTCCACATGCTCTGAGATTCTGTTTTTCTCTCACTGATTATTTTGTGTTGCTTTCTAAGGTTACCCGAATCATGTTCTGTGGAGCTGCAGATTGCTTATTCCAGTCATCTTGTTTGAAAACAAACATCCTAGTGATTGATTCCTATGTGGAACAGGGCATTCAAGTGATTAAAGGATCTTCTGATCTCTCCTGTAGAGTCCATAAGTCAATCACAACCATGCTGTCGCTGTGTAGAGCTGTAGTAGAAAGGAAAGAGCAGTGATAGCAATATGGGACAGCAAGCAGCACTGCAGAGCATGTGCAGCACCCTGTATACATAAGTCCACGCACACACACACACACACATATGCATATGCACAGTCACATACAGACATGTATTTTCACACACACATATGGGCATGCATTTGCACACTCAGGCATGCATATTTATACACACACACACACACACAGACACACAATGATCTATTAAAACAGGAAATATATATATGTGTGTGTGTGTGTGTGTGTGTGTGTGTGTGTGTGTGTGTGTGTGTGTATTTTTGTGTGCATGTGTAAATATAACACACTATTACATACATACATACATATATATATATATATATGTGTGTGTGTATGTAGCTAGATAGATAATATTATTATGGAAGTCAGTGCTGTCTCACTGGGAGCTATTTAAACAGTGTAGTAACTTACCCTGGACTGACAGGCCACCAAGGAACTGATGAGCAAAGCAACGGTGTGTAAAGACTAATGTCACTTGAGGTCATGGCAGCGACTTAAGTTAATTAGTGGACAGGTACATCAGCAGATTAGTAATAGACAGGCATCCATCATTATAGTGTGAACGGGGGGATAACAGTCACAGGAAACCTACAAAGTAAAGTCTGCGCACCTCTGCTGTGACTGTCAATATAAATTCGAATGACCCAGGTCTTACTACACACTGCTTTTTGATAGTCTTGTATATGATTTTGCCACTCCTTAATCATTATTTTTACCTTGGAGGTACTGTTAAATATAACATTTCATGACATATGCATTGTTGGCAAAATCTGTAATGAAAGAAATTTCAGGAGCTGTTTAAAAAGAAACAGCAACCTAGTAGCAACCACTCAAGAAGTAATCTACAGTGCGGTAAAAGAAATTTAAATGAAGATGTATATTTAACCTCATTTTTCATGATGCTGTTTACTTTTTTCATGACTAGACCAACAGTATAATCTATTAAAAAGCTGATATGAATGAAAAAAAATATCAAGCTATAAAATTCAAAATTTAAACCATGCCATTATTAAACAAAGGGGGTGAGAATTAAACATACACATCTGTCTGACATATTAGAAAGGGATGCACTCTCTGCAACCACTACTATGTATATACAACTCTAAGGCACAACAGATGACTAGAAAATACAATGTTACTTTACTAGTATAACTGTTTTGCCCCCAGTTTGAAACAAATACTTTAACAGTTCAGATCTGCCATTTTATCCTCCCTAGCACTGTGATTCTTTTCACCAAGTTACAAAATCATGCTCTACCATAGCTTGATATTCTAATAACCCTCCACACAGCACAAAACTGCACTTACCTACAGTATGAGGTTGTGAAGCCAATGGTAGTGAGCAGCTTGAGAAAGGCTATATCTAATTCATGATAGTTCATCAGTCCTTATCCTGAACTGAGTACATTCTTTTCCTCCACACACCTTACTATACATATCCTCAGTATGAGACATCGGTTACCTTAGGCAGTAATTCTCTAACTGCAGTGATACTAAAGGCATAACCTAGCTACTCATCCAGTTCATTTATGGCATCTCAGGAGACCACTTCAGCAAAGTGGTGTTCTTTTTCTAGTTATCGGTAATGTTAATATACTTCTATGAATACATGCTAGCTGTTCTTTATTATTTTGTGTCATGTTTGTTTACATACTAGCTGTTTATTTTTTTGTGTAATGTATGTTTACATACTAGCTGTTTATTATTTTGTGTAATGTATGTTTACATACTGTTTGTTATTTTGTGTAATGTATGTTTACATACTAGCTGTTTATTATTTTGTGTAATGTATGTTTACATACTAGCTGTTTATTATTTTGTGCAATGTATGTTTACATACTAGCTGTTTATTATTTTGTGTAATGTATGTTTACATACTGTTTATTATTTTGTGTAATGTATGTTTACATACTAGCTGTTTATTATTTTGTGTAATGTATGTTTACTTACTAGCTGTTTATTATTTTGTGTAATGTATGTTTACATACTGTTTGTTATTTTGTGCAATGTAGGTTTACATACTAGCTGTTTGTTATTTTGTGTAATGTATGTTTACATACTAGCTGTTTATTATTTTGTGTAATGTATGTTTACATACTAGCTGTTTATTATTTTGTGTAATGTATGTTTACATACTGTTTGTTATTTTGTGCAATGTATGTTTACATACTAGCTGTTTGTTATTTTGTGTAATGTATGTTTACATACTAGCTGTTTATTATTTTGTGTAATGTATGTTTACATACTAGCTGTTTATTATTTTGTGCAATGTATGTTTACATACTAGCTGTTTATTATTTTGTGTAATGTATGTTTAAATACTAGCTGTTTATTATTTTGTGTAATGTATGTTTACATACTAGCTGCTGTTTATTATTTTGTGTAATGTATGTTTACATACTAGCTGTTTATTATTTTGTGTAATGTATGTTTAAATACTAGCTGTTTATTATTTTGTGTAATGTATGTTTACATACTAGCTGTTGTTTATTATTTTTTGTAATGTATGTTTCTTGTTTTAAACTGCCAGGTCTATGGCATGAATGGACAGGACCGGCCTTTGATCAACTGGTGCCCAAGGCAAAAGGTCTCTATATGCCCCCACATTACCACCCTGTGTCCCCATCCTGGTCTACCTACACCTCCAGATTACTGGAAAAGTGCCCCCCTAAGCAGCCGCCTAATTGGCCTATGCCTAAGGCCAGCTATGTAAAGGGATGAAATCCTGTGTGTGACTCAATTTATCGCAAATCGCTTTAAAATCAAGATGCTGGTGAAACCAGCCAGGGCCAACACCTGTTCTGACATGCAGGTGTAAGTGGGGGGGGGGGGGTCTGGTATTCTGCACTACTGCCACCTACTGGATATTCTGTGTAAAAGCAAAGCAATAGATGGGCAGTGACGTGTTCTGGCCTGCAACATCATTGTGCAATGCTGTATGTAGAATTAGGCACACATGCATTGCCTGGCAGTTAGCATAGAGAATTAAGGCTTTGAGCTGTTAATGAGCTGATTCCTGTAGAACAGGGTTTGATTACCCTATCCACCATTTGCCTAATTTATGATTCTGAGCAAGTCACTTAATACAGTGCTCTGTGGTATTTGGAATATTGGGCTAGGATCCTCCATATCTTCTGATCTGCAGGGCTAGGATCCTCCATGTCTTCTGGTCTGCAGGGCTACTATCCTCCATATCTTCTGGTCTGCAGGATCAAGATCCTCCTTGGTCTTCTCGTCTGCAGGGCTAGGATCCTCCATGTCTTCTGGTCTGCATGCATAGTAATGAGCTATGATCACTGCAATCCAATGAACATATGGAAGTATGGACAGAGTCATGAGTGTACCACTAGTGCACTCTTTGGCAGTACACATAATGCCACCAGAGATGAAAGAACTAAACAAAAAAAATAGGTCCCTGCAGGATGCCAGGCACAATCCCTATCCTCCTTCCCAATGTTTTTAGGCAATAGAAAGAAAGGAGAATGAAAAATTGTGTAGGGGATTGGGATATCAGTGTTCACAGTGATCTAGGATAAAACTACTTTGAAAAAAATGCATATTTTATGTTTTACTTAACTGTGACCTGGTTTTGGCTGAAAAGGGGTCCCTGTAGGCCAAGCCACCCACTTGTCCAAAAATAAAGATAAAACAAAGCTGATACATTATAACAGCAAGCTGTCAATTAAAATGACCACACATCTATATTAGACTGCATATCATCTTATTTAGAAAAAGATATCAGTGTTCCAGCTGGTATCCCTTAGCTCATTCTGAATATTTAATTTTGAGATCTGGGATTCAGGATTGCAACTTTCTGCATTTTGTTGCTTAATGTTTTTAATATGGGTTATTAATGTTTGGCAAAGATGATGTTAATGAATATAACATGGCAGGTTCTTTATATATTGGAAAAAATCTGCTTCCAGTGTTAGTGATACTGAAGTTAACTGAGGTTGCAATTACTTCAAACTGAGCTGTCCCAACCTGTGATGACCTTGAAGTTGACAATAAGATGAGGGCATTTGTTTCTGTGTTTTGAGTGACTTTTTATTGATGCTTTTAGTCCTTTGGGCTATAAAAGGCTGCCAACTGAATAGCAATAAAAAAACTCTCAATATCATTTTCATGACTTGGTTTGAAGAAACTATTAGAATCAGCAGGAAACTATCTAAAGAGAATGGAACAGTGATATTAAAAAGCTTACTAGCAGATGTTGGACTGACCTTTTGGAACATTTAGAGAAATGATTGAAAACTAAAAACCCTGAGAAAGTCGTGTTAAATCATACATAAATTGATAATTAAATTCAACAAATTATCAAAGCCGGGGAATGATGATTTTCAAGAACTGTTTCAATTCCTGTTGTTCAAAATACAAACAAATTCACATGGTAATATTTCAGTGGGACTTTATATGTATTCAGACATCTTTGATACCAGATAATTAAGAGCAAATATTAGTGCTTATGACCAAACATTTAGAATTAAAGAGTCCGCACAAAAGTTTTTTAAACACTAATTGCCTTATAATTTAATGTATGTAATTAATAAGGAGAATTTTAATTAGTCTTGCAAGCTTGGAAAAGAAAGTGCAAACTTGTTGACTACAGTTTGCAGATGTGCCCTGTTTTATTTTTAGACTGTCAAGCCTTAAGTGGGTTAATGGTGTTTTCAGTGGAGTCCTTTTGCTAAAAAATAGAAGCATAACTTACATCTGGAGAGGTAGTGAAGTGTGTGATGATAATGAGGGAACCTGCATGAAATCCTGATGGCCACTATTAGAAACCCGTACAGAGAACACAAACATGGAGGGTAGGTAGACTGCCATTATAAACACACAGGTTTACACCTGCCAACACACACACACACACCAAGCACTAGTCATATCATGTATTTAGTACAGAAAAAATGCATTTCATGATACTGTAAAATAATTTTATATACCTTGAGATATGTGATATGTACCAACTAAGATCATAAAGATGGTATGTCTTAAGAGAATATCATTAAATAATTTTTATTTTAGTATTTCCTAGCTTTTACTATCTAAAATATTTTGGAAATGTTTTTGTGCTGTTCTGCTTAAATAAATTAAACAAATCCTCTCAGATATAGTTTAAGTAGGAGAATCCATAGAATGTTCTACCTGACATGGCTGATGTTTTTTAATCTTTGAAATAGTTTAAATTATTACTCTTGAAACCCTCCCTAGCTGGCAATAATAAAAGTAAAACCAGAGTTAGATCATGGGTAAAGTAAATTAACATTCATAAGGCTTGTTGTTATATGTGGGCTCCAGCTTGTCAAAGTACTTAGTAACAACATATTCTTTAAAGGATAAAAAGTACTTGGCAGTAATTATATTTAGAATAATGTGCATGTAGTACTGTAAAAAAAATTAATGCAGTAAAACAGTAAAATATGGATGAAAAAGCGCAGATCAACTCAAATTGCTTATTTTTTTCCATTTAATATATATATATATATATATATATATATATATATATATATATATATATATATATATATTAAAGGGAAGATTAAACAATTTGAGTTGATCTGCACTTTTTCATCCATATTTTACTATTTTACTGCATTAATTTGTGCCTTTTTGACTGTTTTTACTGTTTGTGTCTGCTTATTACCTGCAGTTGTTTTACACTAAAATATTTATTAGTTAGCATAGACTAGATCCAGACTTATTAAATCTACACTTGAACTCAAATTCAGCCAGTTTACATTAAGAAGGGCTTCCCTGCACCCTTGTGGCAGTAGAGTGTAGATATAGCCTTGTCTGAACTGGAGATTGCTGGAGGAAGGATCACTGTGTGATTTCTTATTAGTAGACTAGTTTAAAAGTGTTTAATTTTACCTGGATGTAAGCCTCATGTTTGCATGGTTTTTGACTCAGTTAACCAAATATGTTCTGCATTTGGCATCCTTTGCCAGAGGTCCAGAGTATTTCTGCTTGAATCCAAGCCATCCAAAGCTAAGGACAAGAAATTAATCTTATTTTGAGTTTGATCTGCACTTTTTCATATGTATTTTACTATTTTGTTGCATTAATTTGTGCCTTTTTGACTGCTTTTTACTGTTTGTGTGTGCTTGTTACCTCTGCCCTTTTTTGCAGTGAAATATTCCTTAGTTAACATAGACCAAATCCAGACTTGTCGAATCTAGCCTGTTTTTCATACACCTGAACTAAGATCCAGCCATCTTACATTACACCCTTATGGGAGTAGAGTGTGGACATAGCCTTGCCTGAGCTATGGATTGTTGGAGGAAGGATCATTGTCTGATTTCTTATTGGTAGACTAGTTTAAAACTGTTTAATTTCACCTGGATATAAGCCTCACATTTGCCCGTAGCTGAGCACCATGCAAAGAGGGTTAGTAGTGCTTGTATAGAAGCAAACACCTAGAAACTATTTTTTTTTACCTAGACACCAGTCAGTGAAATCCTCCCAGGTTCCCTGCTGCTCTGCGGGCAACACACCTGCACACTGAGCAGCATCACCTCACATTTTATCCCTGATTTTCTAGAGAATAAGTCCCCTTGTTAACCCCAGAGCAATAGCTGATCTAATTCTCCCTCTCACTAATTAGTACTTAAGAATTACCTGCTACTATGGACAGTCATTTTCCCAACATTTCTCCAGCCAACCTGATTGACACGGGCCTCCTGAGGCCATCTAGAAATTGCCTCATGTATACTGACAACCATTTGCTCCTAAAGCAAACAAATACAGTATGTGAGAGATGTAACTATACCATGAAACTAGAATCCGTCCTCTCACATGACAATAAAGAAGACATCAAACAGGTTGTCAGCACACACACACACACACACACACACACACACATACACACACACACAAGATAAGGTCAAGACAGACAAACCCACATACATAGAGGTACTCACTAAGATTCTACCAAAAGACCAGACACCTCCCAAGTGCAAACAACATACATATACTGGTATGCAAACGGAATCCATCACTAAACATAACAACACACATATCAGTGTCTCAATAGTTAAGTCCCCTAAGGCAAAACACCTCAAAACCTAATGTTCTGGTCATAGGTTACTCAATATAGAGAGACACAGATGTCCCCTTCACCATGTTGAACAAGGAGAAGGTCACTGTCAGGGCCAGGATCTGTCAAATCATGCATGCACTCAGTTCACTCTAAGACACTTACCATTATGATTCTGTCATAGTACATGGAGTGAATGACTTGAGCCATACTTCTCTGGACTACATGAAGATTATGTGTCACAGGCAGGTATGTCACTAGCCCTAAGCAGTATTCTACTTCACCTAGGATCATAACACAATACAGACAAAAAATGATTGATTTCAATAGTTGGCTTAGCTTCTGGTGTCAGTCCAGGGGTATGCAGTGTCTGACAGCTTGGGAAGACATGGTCGACAGACTATGCTGCTTTGCCACAGATGGACTTCATCTGTCTCCTCAAGGCTTTCTGATACTGGCAAAGATGCTTGCCTTCCCCATAGTGCCTTTTTTAGGCAATGTCAAAACAACATAACTTCCTACATAAAGAAATCAACTAGAGAGAAACTCAAGGTCATGCTGCTTAATGCTAAACTCAAGGTCATGCTGCTTAATGCTAGGAGTCTAAACAGTAAACTGCACTCCCTAGAAGCACTCCTCACCTTGAAATATACTGATGTCTTGCAGTCATTGAGACTTAGTTCAAGGCCACAGGAGGCACCTCAGCTGTACAAGGCTATAATACGTTTCACACGTTCAGACCTAAATGAGCATGAAAGAACCAAAGGTGGAGGTGCAACCATCTTCATTAAATCCAAATACACCTCAAGACTGGTAAAACGGTACAACTCTCTTGAGCTAAAGGTCCAAATAACTATTGCCAAAATATCTTACCACATCATTATTAGCTACAGGCCCCCACCATGAACCAGGGAAGCACACCACCTACCTGGACTTGCTAGAGTCACTCGTATACAGCTAAACACCTTGGTCATGGAATATTTCAACTATCCTTCCATACAGTGGGCAACTTACAGGAGCACAAACACGTTTTCTCTGAGGTTCTTGGATTTTGTTAATTCATATGCCCTAGAACACTTAATATGCACCCCCACAAGGGGCTCAAATGTCCTAGACCTAGTGCTCACCAACATGGGGGGGGGGTCACTGGACTGCCCCCTCTGTGTTGCCTCCCTGTTAAAGTAAGACCATAAATCAGCCTTGTTTTAAGTAAAGATCAGACCTGACACCCCCACAGTTACAAAAAAAAACATTTTAATTTCTCCAAGGCAAACTATAGCCTATTACGTGATGGTATAAAAAGTTTCAAAGCCCTACTAATACAACCAACAATAACTCATGTGCAGAAGAGTACACAAATGCCCTATATAGCCACTTAAACAAATGTATTCACTCAGTTGTACCTAACAGGACAAAAAACAGGTCCACCTGGAAAAACAAGCCACCCTGGTGGACTGTAAGTATAAATAAGTTATATAACAAAAGAAATAAATTGATATCTCAGAACAAGAGGAACCTTACTCAGCAGAGCAAGAAAAGCCTCCACAGCTTGAGCTAATGAATGAGATATCTTGTAAAGGCCTCTAAGACTAGTTATGAGACTAAATTAACATCCCTAGCTCAAGACAACCATAAGGCATTCCTAAGCTATGTCCGTAACCTAAAAGGGAATGCCCATCTGTGTGCCAAACTTATAGTGGACGGTACCACTCACACTGAACCTGAGGAAATTGCCAACCTTCTAGCTGACAGATTTGGCAATAACTTCACTCCCCTGTCCCCACCAGCCATACCCCAAATTATTCCTGACACTAGTCTCCTACTGATTATCACCAAAGAACAGGTTATGCAAGCACTCTCCAAAGCCAAAAACACATCCACTGTGGGACCAGATAACATCCCAGGTCACTTACTAATTAATCTAAAAGAAGACCTAGCTGAACCACTTGGCACTCTATTTAACCATAGCCTGAGCACTGATTTTGTTCCAGCAGAGTGGAGAACAGGAACAGGAATCCTCTTGCACAAAGGGGGCCTATCAACTGACTCAGGAAGCTATCGACCCATAAGACTAACCAGCCTTATATGCAAGGCTATGGAAAGAATCATCATGGATCTTATCAAAAAGGTCACACGTGGCTTTCAAACTCTTGACCCAACCCAGTTTGGTTTCATTAAGGGTAGATCTTACTTATTAAACCTAGTGGACTTCTTTGAGAAAGTCAACAAAGGCCTGGATGAGGGCAAAGCACTACATATCACCTATCTTGATTTAACCAAGGCTTTTGACACACTCTCCCACTCAGGGATCATTGACAAACTCTCCCAGCTGGAGATTAACCCATATGTCATTAGGTGGGTAGCCAACTGGCTCACTGACAGCACGCTGTCAAAGTTGGGGAGTTCACCTCCACCAGTAGGCCAGTTACCAATGGGGTACCACAAAGATCTGTGCTGGGCCCTCTACTGTCTGGAATCTATTTCTCTGAGGTCCAGTCAAAAGTGGCCTGTGGCTTTCCAAGTTTGCTGCAAACTGGGTGCAATCATTGAGTCCCCCAGTTATGTAAACATATTACAGAAGGAAATGATGCAGAAAAATGACTGGTGCCAAAGTCACTCACGGACTAAAATTAAAAGCAAAAAAAAATGCCTCATTATTCCGTTTGACAAAGAAGTAGCCCCTGCTAATTATGATATAGATAACACCCCTCTGAGCTCAAACCCAGTGGTGTAAGGCTGGGCAACATAGGTTGATAGCAATCTAAACTTCGATTGCCATGTGTCCACAGTGGTAAGGAAACCCTTCTACATTACACATTTCATAAATAAGGGCATCACATCCAAAACTACAGAGGTTATAACTCCACTGTACTTGAACTTTATCTGACCACTAATTGAGTACCATGCTCCTTTCTTTAGGTATCTCAGCAGACTCCTGCAGCAACTGGAGAGACCACTGAGGTTTCTAACCAAGAGAATCCAGGACCTCCAAAACGTGACTTACATGAAAAGATTGAAAGCCCTGGCACTGTACTCTGTTTCATACAGGCTGCTGAGAGACAACCTATGCCTGACCTACAGAGCAGTCTCAGACCCTGCATTAATGGAAATGCTGCACGTCTGCAAATCAAATGGGACAAGAAAAACTCACTCAAGGGATCTCAACCTAGCCTGCGACAGTAACAAAACATGTTGGAGAGACAGCTATATCTTATTTATTTATTTTATTTATTTTGTTTTACATTTGTTGACCGGGATAGTCTAACTGGATTTATGTCCATTTTCAGTAGAGTCCCGGGAGATAAGCTCCAAGAGATTACTAGACTACTAACATACAGGTACTAATTGTTATACAGTTAAACACTACAAATTTTAAACAGTTCAGGAATCTTCACAGTTTATGCAACAAAACATGTTACAAGCATTTGATAAGATATTTTAGACTTTATGTACAATACTTCATTAGTAATTAGAAAGTAATTGTTAAACAAATACATACTTCAAGTTTCAACAGTTCAGCAATGCTCACAGTTTAAACAGTACTTGTTGCCTGCCTTAGGTAGGATACTTTAGAATTATTTGCAGAAGAATTTAACTAGGTATTTTAAATTATCTCTATTAGGATAAGATATGTTTTTGTCAAGGACACAGATAGAGCAGGAATTAGGTCTTAAGAGAGGGTATTTGGGATATAGTATGGCATTAGTCTGGATTTGTACAGGGACATAACCAATGGGTTTTAAGATAGAGTTTCAGATTGTGTTTAAAAAGTGTAAATGAAGACAGTGATGTAAGTTCATGGGAGAGTTGGTTCTAATACTTTCCAACTGCATTTGAGAACAGAGCATCTCCTGCCATGTTGTTAGATTTACATGCTGATACAAGTAGTTTATTAGATGAGCATAAAGTTGAAAGGTTCTTATATTGGGTAATGAGACTATTGGAGTATTGGTAGGTTGGAAAAGGGTTTTGTGCGCAATGGTGAGTTGTTTAAAGTGAATCTGATTCAGAAGCTCTAACCAGCCTAATTGTTTCAGGTTATGGCAATGATGGGTCCTAAAGAAGGAAGCAGTAGCAAATCTGACAATGCTACTGCAAGCATTAGCTAGCTTGTTAAGGTTATTTTTTGACAAGTTAGTATATATGGAATTAGAAGAACAAAATTTGAAATACCGAACACTACACTAAACATACACCAAACACATACACACACACACACACACCGTCACCCAAAACCCAAACACACAAACCTACACTGCAGAAAAGCAGGGGGTTTAGCCCCCCTGCACCCCCCATGTGGGGGGCTGTGCCCCCCCCACACCCACACAAATATTCTAACTCCAAGGTTGTACTATACAGATAAACACACGAAAAGACCACCACACATCTACATTCCCCACACACACACACATCACAGTCACAACACACACACTAAAGCCTCTAACCAACACAACCAAATATAGATACTTACCTGACCTCCTGACTTCTCCGTACTTCGCGATTTTGAAATTCACGCTTCTGGTCTTCCGGTATTCTCATCTTTTGGTTATCTGGTCTCGAGATTCGGTAATGTAAGTATTCAGGATTCAGTAGTGATCCCCAAAAAACACATCAGAAACTTGGAATTTTCCACAGACATAAACAATTCCTAAATGCATCCACCAAACACACCCTTGCTATTATTTAACTGTTACCCCCACTTTTGTATGGTGCCCCAGTGCTCACTAACATGCAAACTACACTAAAACAAATCTTGAAATGTGTTGCAACAAAATTACCAAATTTGCTACTAATGCAAAACACTCTACTCATCACTGCAAAGCCCTGTAGTCTCTCAAGTGGCTGGAACTCTCACAATACCTCACCTACCTTCAACTTATAACCACCAACAAAATAATCCACAAACCTACTGCTTGCCCGGTCCTCAACTCTATATTTCACAACTATTAATCTAAAATATCCCTTAGATCAGAAAATAAGAAACTTCTTTCCTAGCACAGACCCTCCAAGTCTGCTGGTCAAAGTCTATACTCTTTCCCCATAGCCAAATTCTGAAACTCTATCTTTCTTTAACAATTAGAGTTAACCAAAATCTTATCTAAACAATACTGTCTTTTTTATGATTGACTGTGTAGTTTTCTGGTACGAGAAGGGTTTTGTTGAATCCATATTTTTTACCACTGTTTTTCACCGTTTGGTAGGAGGAAAGAGATGGCTTGTAAACAAGATTTACTTTGATTTATATTTTGTTGTTTTATCTTTCATTTTCACTGTTTATTGTCAGAAAGTGATATGTTTTATACAGGCAAACTCTAGCCATCTCAATGGGGCTTATCAGCTATAAATTTACACAGACTGTAGAAAAGACAATCCAGAGCTTATCTAAACTGTCCTGTCTTGGTTTGTCATTTATTGATCTTTACTGTTAAAAAAAGAGGTGTGACTGAGTGATAATGAACAAAGCAACTGTGCATATTTCCATGTGATGTAAAGGAATTCCAGCTGTTGTGGGACTTTCACCGTTGGTATGGTCAGCAAGCTTTACTGTTCTTAATTTCATATTTAGTTGTCTATTGTTTGTGTGATTTTTCTCACAGAAGTTGATTTAAATTCTCCTTGGATTTTGTGGTACCAGATCTTGGTTATTCTTTTCTTTTAGAAGTTTTTATTCATTTGTAGCTAGATATAGATTCCTTAAATGAGTATGTCATTAATGATTTGCTAAAGCACAAACATCTTGTACAGAATTGTTACTTTGGGGATAACACCTGACAACACTGGTGACCTATGTTCCTTATGTCAACAATTGGATGATTTGATGATGATTGCACTTATGCAATTGGCACGGCTTGGAGAATTGTTGTTACGTATATTAATGATTGGACTGATGAGATAAATAATGTTATACAAAGAGCAAGTAGAACACATTTAGGAAAGGAAGTGTCTATTGTCTATAAAGATCACTCTACCCCTGTGAAACAAGATAATGCCACTGGCAACTTTGGAATTCGTGATACAAGTATTCAGCAATGAGAGTATTCAGTACATATAGAAAGATAGAAAGCAGCAAAGATTTCAATAGCAAATTCCCACCTTATCTCCACCCTACTTTATGCCTCTCCAATTTATACCAACCTAAGGCAATGCGATCTAAACAAGCTAGAGTCCTGCTACAACAAAATCACCAAATTCGCCACAGGGGCATCCTACTGTAGTCACCACTGTCTCTCACTTGCTGAACTGGGCTGGCTTGAACTCCCTCACCTCCTTCAATGGTATCAACTCTCACTCACCCACAAACTAGTAAACCATCCACTAAATGTCCCATCCCTCCAGAATCTACTCCAACCCTATCGCACCACCAGACCACTAAGATCCAGCAACAAAAATCACTTGCAGATCACTAAAGCCAATAACTCTGCTGGTGAAGCACTATTCTCTTGCACCATAGCCAAATTATGGAACTCCCTCCCACCCACAATTACCTCCATACCATCATGCACCCACTTCAAAACTTTACTAAAAGTGCACCTAAAAACATGCTGGCTATGCCCTTGCAACTCCCACTCTAATATCACCCACCCCATCCAACCACTACCTTTCTTTCCACTCCACTAACTACTTTGATTATAGCAAGCTCAGATGCTCATAAGCCTAGTACTTATTATACAGCAGGAACTTCTTATTGTAACATTTGTTAATGTTGGTTATGTACTTCACAGATAAAGATTCTAGTTGTCTACTGATGTACTACATTCTTCATCTGTAAATATGTTGTAAGTAATTGCTATGTAAATTGTTAATTGTTATGTAATCCAATGTAACTACTGTCTGTTTATTTTAACTGTGGAGCTTTTCTCCCCGGGCCTCCACTGAAAATGGACCTATGTCCAGTTGGACACTCCCGGTCAACAAATATAAATAAATATATAAATAAATAAATATAAATAAATTAAAAAAGGAAGAAGTTCAAACAAACATGTCTGTAAAGCAAAGAGAATATATACTGAAAGGAAAATGGTTTGTTATGTAATGCACAGATTACAGAGAATAACATTTTTTTAGCAGAAAATGTCAGTCTACAGAAAAAGGCATATTTTTTTCCAAAAGAAAAGGTAGAAAAAAGAAACAAGTGGCAGGTGAAAAGGAAGAAATCAAAATCCAATTATGGAAGGACTGAAGAACATTACTGTAAGAAAAAAGAAGAGAAACAGACATTGACAACATGGCTCAAGCTGTGCATGTACAAAGCCAGATGGATGAGAATTGTAGGCTTTCAAATGTAATTAGCAATGAAAACAGTGGGATTGATGACTAATGGTGATGAAGATCTTTCCCTTGTAACAATTGATAGAGCAGATATTACTGAATTAGAAGTTGAATTCTTCAGATCTGGTTAGAAAAGATATTCATGTAACTAGAGATTCAGTTATTAGAGGAACTGATAATTACATTTGCAGAGAAGATAACAAACCTCGAATAGTGTTACATCCTCCCTATGAATGTACAACTCCCCATAATAAAAATTCCCCTCCCATTCCATAATAGCTACCAATAAATCAAAATACACTAAATACTACCTAATAACTATGAAACCTAACTACTATCTTATTTCAGTACTCCCATCAGGTGATATCCATGCTAACCCAGGACCCAGTCCTAACTCTACCACTCTTCACAATACCTCATCAACCACAAGTAATTTACCAAAAAAAAAAAAAACAAACAAATCTCGTTTTACTCTATAAACACCCAAAGCATACTTAATAAAGTTAGCCAACTTCATGTTTGGATATCTGCTCAAAACCCTTTTTTATTTCCCTTACAGAAACATGGCTTAAACCACAAAACCTAGATAAGGACATACTCCCTCCTGGATATAATATAATATGCCTCAATCGCCCTAATAAAAAAGGAGGAGGGGTTGCAATTGTATACTTCAACAACCTCACTTTTACATACCCAAAAAGCTGTCTATACCTTCTTTTTCTCCTGCAGAATTACTGGTAGCAAATCTTAAGCTCAGTGGCTACACTACTATTACTGTCGTATCCTCCTACATTCCACCAGGAGACAACATTCCCTTATTGGAAAGCAATCTCTCCTACCTCTCCCAAAACATCCTTAATGAAATCATCCTGCATGGGTACGTGAACATAAATTGGGAAACACTTACCAGTCTTAACTCAACATACCATATAAATCTATATGTCTTTTCACAACTTATCTCCCAGCCTACTCATACCAATAACACTCATTCTACCAATACACTCATTGACTGGATTCTTGTCTCAAATCCCTCTAAATACCATAGTCCTGAAACACTCTCTGACTCCCTGAGTGACCACTCTCCAATAAAGGTACTTAGACATACCTCCCACTTATCTAAACCACATAGATACATAACCTGTCGTAAATTATCTAAATTCAACCCAGAAACTTTTAATAATCTCTTACTCAGGATAAACTGGAACTTCCTCACCCAGCTCCCACTTGATGAAGCAGTTCAAGCTTTTAACTCAACCTTCCTAAATATCTTAAATTCACTAGCCCCATTACAGAAAGTAAGGATAAAAGCTACTTTATTCCCTTGCCTAAGAATACTCACACTCTCATGGCAGCCAGAGACTGAGCCTGGAAAACTTGGACCCAAACTAAACTACCAGCAGATCTGCAGAAGTATAAAGAACTGAGAAATAAGACAAAAAAATTTATTGATAAAGATAAAAAAGACCTGCTATAACCCTCCAGCTGCCCTAAAATCAGATCCCAAAAAATTCTGGAATGCCATAAACCAAATAGTTCATCCTGGTAATCCTGCTTCATCTAATCCATCTCCGGACAAATCTCCCAAAGAGATTGCTAACACCTTCAATACCTATTTCATTCAGGCAATAGCTAACTTTTTTCAATCATAACCTAAAATACTCCAGTAACAATGTTCCAAATTGCTTGGAGCCTCCACCCACAGCCAACTCTTTTTTCCTTAAAATAGTCCCTACTGCTTGCATCAAAACCCTTATTTCCAAACTAAAACCATGCTCTGTTTCTGTTGACAGTATCCCATCTTACTTTCTTCAGATAGCTGCTCCCTCTATTGCATTGCCAGTATCTGTTTTAATCAACTGTTCCATCTCTGAAGCTAAAGTACCTGCTATCTGGAAACTGTTCTACACCATACCTATTCACAAATGTGGCAATTCCACAGAACTCTCAAACTTCAGACCAATAGCTATCCTCTCCCCTTTGTCTAAAGTCTTAGAAAAATGTATACATACACAAGTAATGCAATATCTTATGCACGGCACACTCCTCACTCACACTCAGCATGGTTTCTGACCCAAACATAGTACCACTACAGCTGTACCTTCCTTTCTCAACACCTTTTCTATAGCTAGAGATAATCATAAACTTATCTCATGCTTATTCCTTGACCTCTCGATAATCACAAACTTATTTCATGCTTATTCCTTGACCTCTCAATAATCACAAACTTATCTCATACTTATTCCATGACCTCTCAAAAGCCTTGAACACCATCTCACATCCTCTGCTACTGAATAAACTCTCTGATCTCAACTTCCCTACTACAACAATAGCATGGTTCTTCAGCTATCTCACTGACAGACAGGAATCAGTAAGATGGCACTCCTCACTATCATCTCCCCTTCCAGTGAAAATGGGTGTTCCCCGAGGATCATTCCTTGGACCACTACTTTTCAATATCTTCACCAACTCACTCTACTCCTCTTGTCCGCAATCCTCTTTAGTCCAATATGCAGACCACTCCACAGTTATCACCATTGCTAACTCACTCTCTGAACTTCTAACAGCTACCCAGTCTTCCTTTAACTCTGTTGAAACTTGGCTTACCAATAATCAGCTCATCCTTAACCCCCCCCCCAAAAAAAAACTCTTACTCTTTCTCCCCAAAACTGTTACTCATATCAAATCTACTTTTTAAATAAAATCACTAAATCACAGTCTCATAGTTGCTGACTCTAGTATTAAACTCCTTGGTGCAACCATTGATGATCAGCTAAAATTTGACCTCCATATAAATAACTGTATCAGGAAAACCCATCAAAAACTAGGACTTCTCTACAGAAATAAAAAATTCCTAACCCCTGAATCTAGAACCACAATCACCCACGCTTATATGTTGCCATGCCTAACATACTGCTACCAAATACTCACAAATCTTAACTCCACCTTACTTAGCAAACTCGAAACAACCTATCACAAAATAGCCATATTTGCTGCACAACAAACCTACAAATCTCACCATTGTATCTCCCTCAAACATCTAAACTGGCTCGAACTACCACACCTCCTACTCCTCTCTCAGCTCCAAATTATACACTCCATTATTTATTCACCATCCTACTGTCCAGCACTAGGCACCATAATCTCCCACTATGTCCTATCCAGACTACTCAGGAGCTCCACCCAAGACCTTTTACAAATTTACAAGCCCAGGTCCAAAATAGGAGCCATTACATACAGCTACCATCCCTCTATTGCATGGAACAAACTCCCACAAGAAGTTAGATCACTTTCACATCATGAAGTATTTAAACTAGCCACTAAAGAGTACTTAAAAAGTCACTGGATTTGTAGCTGTTCTCAGCCCCCTTGAATATACCTTCACTAAATAATAGACCTAACTTCCTCTATCTCACCATCATTTCTTCTCCATTATACCAAAACATTTACAACTGAAACTCGTCTGCTTCATCATTTTTACCTAACACTATCTCCTTTCCTTCCGCTGCAGTATTATTCATAACATTTTTATAGATAATTGTACCTGCATATACATAACTGTTCTACAAGTTTTATTATGAATGATTATAATGTTAAACTGATTTTGTAACGGTTATATTTTTGTAACTATGTTTTGGAGCTTTTCTCCCCAGGCCTCTGCTGAAAAAGGGCTTTTGCTCAGTCAGACAATCCCAGTTAACAAATGTAAAATAAATAAATAAAAATAAATAAATATTCTTGGGAATGGAGTGGTGTTAAGTTGATCAGGGCTGTTTTATTTAATGGGGGCTACTTTATTTAACAGCTTTCTGACCTTCAATGACTGCTGTTATAGCGGTTAAGCATAAATATTCTGATTTCTCTTAAGGGGTTGCAATTTTATTAGTCTCACTTTTGGTGACCTTCTCCTATTGAATTTTGACATAAATGGAAGTGGTTGATGGGGCATCATAGTATGTATCATTCTGACAAGAGAGAATGATGCTTCTTTGCCCGGCTCAGAATTAAACTCCCTACACACAGCATTCAATGTGTTCATTGCAGTTCATGTGTAAATGCTTCCACTTGGACAATCTCCACTTCAGGTCTTTTCTTCTCTCAAACTTGTCTGCCTGAGCTACAGCACATGCCATCCACCAAGAGTCATAGCCAGGTAGGGCATCTACTCTTTGCCCCCTGTGATGAGTGAGTCAACATTCGAACAGATCATTCCTGCCCCTTCAGGCTCCTGTGGTATCTGAGCTCATTACTCAAATTCAGATCTTCTGTATAATAATCAGAAAGTCAACCTTCGGGTTTAGAAGTCTACAGCTTTTCAGGTTATTTCCTGTTTTTAGAAAACAATAAGTTAATGGACAGGTTGAGCAGTTATACATTTGTTGCAGATATGTCAGACCTGCTCATAGTTCAGTGGGGAGTAGGGACAAATCACTAGATGCTTTACTCTCAAATGTTTGAACGGCACATCGTCGAATCTACTTACACGAAGTCCGAACTCCGAATGCTGAAAAAATTGAACGCCGATATACCAGACAAAATCTCACACCCTTCTTGACCCATTTTAGCAGTTGTTTTTAGTTGTGGAGCAGTCAGAAATGTTGACATTCGTTCCCCTCCCCCCGACATTTGGGCAATTCGGCATTATGGATTTTGCATAAATATATCGACAATGTGAATAAACAGTGAAGTGCAATCAAAATTTTGATAGTAAACCTCAATGGACAATTTGTTTGGCCAGCAAGATAGCTTAATGGTTTGTTCTGCAGAATGTAGTGGCACTTTATGAGATAAACCCACATCAGGAGGTCCAGCTCATCCATGGCTACTTTCTGACCCATAGCCACTCCCTGCTCTTCTTCAGATTTGGGAAATCACAGGCTGATAGCAACATGGACTCTCTGGTTAAAGCAGATCAAATATTGGTGTAGCTTTTTCCAGTCTTGCCTTCTGATGTACATCACAATTATTACTGGTTTAATCAGTTTACAAATAAACACACAATCATGTATATTTCATCCAAGAAATTTTTTCTTATTCATGGTTCTTACCTTGCACCTTTTAACAATATGCTTGCTAGGGGCCTTTCTAATTGCACCTACAAGGTGAAGTTCCTGAGGGTTGAAAAGTGACAAACTTCGACATGATAAACTGACAGATACATTAATAAACTGACGTATAGGTATGTAATCAGAACATTTTTGCCATTCTAATTCAGAATCCCAGTGGCAGCAGAAAAACACTCCAGCTTTACTTCTCCCATTTGCTGTCACTATATTATATCACTGTAACCTTTACTGATAGAAGCTCATCTATTATTAACGTACTTCTCCACCTCCTCAGTAATTAAGCTGCTGAGGCAGCCTCAGGCAGGATTAGAGCTCGGAGATCCGCCCACCTGCCCCATTCATACTGGAGCTGTAAGAGGTAAGAATAAAACATTAACTACAGTTTGGAAGGTAGAGTATGTACAGTAATGAAGTAACATGTATGTAATGCTGCCAGGTGTCATAACATTATCCCATTATACAAAACAATGAACAGGAGGAAGAGTGTACTGCAGTATGAACAAGAGACTTTTCAAGAGTTCAGTGTTAGGCACGTATGCACAAACAATACTGGTTGTCAGTATGAGACTGCAGCATCATTTAAAGGTTTGTATTTCAGCTTGTTACAAACCCCAGTGCCTGTGTCTTGTATGTGCATGTATTACAATGAACATGCCATAGCATTCACTACACCCTGTGCAATAGGCCTGGGAAATGTGTAGCAGAGCCCTGATGTACATATACATCGCTGATGTCAGTAATGCAGCAGAGAAGTACAGTACCAGGGACACATACCCAGTGTGCAGAGTTCAGGGCTGCATACAGTACCATGAACCAATCAATCCCAAAACCATAAAAATCCATGTAAGGAAGCTCAGGAAATCAGTTGGAAACAGAAAAAAACTTTATTTCCAAGAATAACAGCAGTTATGCACTTTCAGAACTGCCATCGTGTTAAAATACAACTGTTCAGAGTTGAATGGAACAAAAATTGAATTCAGCTCAGAATACAGTTAGAATAAATTGCATTTATTTAAACTGTATTTGCTTTAATATTGCTACACACTGTTTGTAGTGCTATTCTAGTGTAAAAAAAAAAAAAAAAAAACGCTAAGCTTGTTTCCTGCCTTTCCTGTAACTTAGTCTAGTCCAGATACAGATTTGCTTTGCTGTATCCAGGACTGTTTGTAAGCTTCTGAGCCCCCCAAACCTTTCTGTGTCAGAAGAAAGCCTTCTAGCTTGTCAGTGGGAGTGGTAACCACTAGGTAGCCTATCTACCGCAAGAGGAGTGGTTTCTGGCCCTGAAATTGTAGTTTATTGGCCGTTTGGGCAGTTTTTCCATCTCTTTCAACTCTCTGGTCTAAAAGCCTGTGTTTGTGCTTTTCCCACCTTTCCTGTAACTAGTCTAGTCCAGATACAGATTTGCTGTATCCAGGACTGTTTGTAGCTTCTGAATGGTGCCAAAGTCTGGTCTTCAATTTTCCTTTAGATCTGCTAGTTCTCTCCTCTCCTGCACTTTTACTAGTTTATCAGTCTAGCAATTTACCAGACTTCTTGTAGCAATTATTGTAACACACAAAAGTGCTACCAGCACTAAATGTTCTACAAGGAAACAGTTCCAGTACTTATTATTAATACCCACCTATCCAGGCATCTCTAAAGGTCAGTTCTCTGGGCTTTCTCCTATTAACCTGGAGAACTTGGGCATCCTGAGGCAAAGTAGCAACTGCCTCATGTACACCGACAACCCTCTCCTCTTACCTCCCAACACTCAGACTTGCGAGAGATGCACTTATATATCCAAATTGGAAGCCACGCACTCTCCAGCCAAGACCGGAATAGCAGGTCAAGAGGAGAAGATCAACACTTGCACCACACCACATGGAACACATAGGCCTCCAGAACACACATCAGCACTGCCTTCACATAAAAACACAAACCACACACCCACCTTTGCAAAGGCTCTCAATAATCTACCTAAACAGCAGAGACCTCCAAGGCAGAAATGCACTCGACCACCACAACACTAATCACGAGACACATAACTCTCCTAAACAGTGTGCCACTCAACCAAAGCCCCTAAGGCAGAACAGCATGCCCAACACACTAGTTATAGGTGACTTAATAGTGAGGCACACTGATGTCCCACTCACTAGGTTGAATAAGGAGAAAGTAACAGTCAGCTGCCTGTCAGGTGCCAGGATCCACCACATAACGCATCCACTCAGGTCCCTCAACAACAGGTACAAATATGACTCTGTTATTGTACATGTAGGTGTGAATGAACTGAGACATACCTCCCTGGACTACATGAAAAGACACATGGAGGAGCTCTCGGATTATGTAGCGCAGGCAGATAGGACCCTAGCCCTGAGAAGCATCCTACCATCACCCAGAATGATACCACAGTACAAGCAGAAAATGATCGATTTAAACAATTGGCTAAGTTTCTGGTGTCATTCTAAGGGGATCCAGTATGTCTGCCTGGGATGACATGATTAACAGACCTTGATGCTTTCACAGAGATGGCCTGCATCTCTCACCTCTGGGCTTCCAGATACTGGCCAAGGCTCTTGCCATCCCCATAGTGCCTTTTTTAGGCGGTGTTCCAAAGACCAAACTATCACCGTAACAGCTACAAACAAATGCAGTCTGAGGGTCATGCTGCTCAATGATAGAAGTCTAAATCTGAAAATGCACTCGCTCGAAGCACTCCTTAAAATGGAGAACATCGACATTTGTGCTGTAATAGAGACCTGGTTCAAGGCATCAGAAAGCACCTCTGCACTACCAGGCTATAACTCATTCCACACCTTTCAGCCCCAGAACTTGGACTGAAGCTCTAAACGCGGTGGTGTTTCCATATTCATAAAGGATGTGCACACCTCCAGACTGGTAGCCCAACATAATGCATCAGAGGTACGTCAGGTGCAGCTAACATAGGGTAAGAGAGCGATTCAGGTCGTAGCCTACTATAGGTCCCCAACAATGTCCTAAGACTCACACTCCATGTTCCTAAGCATATTGGAGAATATTAGGGTCCAACCTAACATTCTCATACTGGGCAACTTCAACTACCCTTCCATTAACTGGGAAAACTACTCATGTATCAATACACTTGCCCAATGATTCCTGGAATTTATTAATTCAAATGCCCTGGGCCAGCTTGTTCTTACCACCACTAGAGGTAGCAACATCCTTGACCTGGACATTACTAACATGGGTGACCATTGCTCTACACCAATAGTTAACTCCTCCCTGGTTAGATCCAACCACAAACTAATCACCCTGGAAATCCACACCCCTCCCACCACCCCCCTGCAAAGGTAACCACCATGAAAAACTTCCCCAAAGCTATCTCTGGGCTCCTAAAAACAGAGGTGGCTAACTTCATGGCACCCATGCAAATGGAGAATAGTTGCATGACCACTGAATCATACACCAATGCACTGTATGAACATGTACACAAATGCATGGATCTCACCATACACAACAGAACCAAGATGCTCTCTTCCAAAAAAAGGAAGCCAATCTGGTGGTCCCCCTGCCATAAACAAATTCTACAACAGAAGGAGGAAACTGAAGTGGAATAAGGTGAAGTCCCAAGACTGGAAAAACTCCATTATCAGCCTCAACAAAAAGTTGCGATCCCTTATCAAATTCTCTAAAGCTAGCTTTGAAAACAGAATTGCAAAAGATAGTAAAGACAACCACAAGGCCTTCTATAGTTATGTAAAGAATCTCCATGGCAATACCCAGATTTGCTCTGAGCTATTGCACAATGGTACCTCCTATACCGAGCCAACAGGTATTGCCAGTATACTGGCCGACAGATTAAGTGCCAACTTTACCCCTCCCCCCCAAAGGACCAATAACAATACCAGTAGATTGCCAGGCACCCAGTATTACTGCTGCACAGGTTAAAACAGCACTGTCCAAGGCCAAGAATACAGCTTCCATGGGATTTGACAATATATCTGGCTGTGTTCTACATGAACTACAGAGTGAACTGGCACCTCACCTGTTTGCCCTGTTCAATCACAGTCTCACCTCAGGCTTCATTCCTACTGAATGGCGCACTGCTATAGCCTTTACACAAAGGAGGTGAAACTAGAGACCCTGGGAACTATCGCCCCATTAGCCTGATGAGTCACATATGCAAAGCTATGGAACACATCATCATGGACCTAATAAACAAGGATCTTAGGAATCTCCAAACTCTGTATCCCACACAGTTTGGTTTTGTGAAGGGTAGATCATGCCTGCTCAATTTGATCGACGTCTTTGAGTCAGTCATCAGAACTGTGGATGATGACAAGGTGGTACATACAGCCTACCTTGATCTGGCCAAGGCGTTTGATACCATTCCCCATTCAGGAATCATAGAAAACCTCACTAAGATAGGCATCAACCCCTATTATCACTAGGTGGGTTGCAAACTGGCTCACAGATAGAACCCACAGTGTGAAAGTAGTGGACTCCAAGTCAGACTGATAATCAGTCATGAGTGGAGTCCAACAGGGTTCGGTCCTGGGTCCTCTCATGTTTGGTATCTACTTCTCTGAAGTCCAGGCCAACACAAAGGGTCTCTGGCTGACAAACTTCGCAGACGATTGCAAGTTGAGAGCTATTATTAACTCCCCAAGTGATGTTGACAGTCTACAGAAAAGCCTCACTGAGACCAACAACTAGTGTCAGAACCATGGCCTTAAGCTCAATGCCATAAAACGTGTCATCATCCCCTTTGGGAAAAACCCGGTTTCCATGAATTACCACATTGATGTTAGTCCACTGAACACAGAAGGTGTTATAAGAGATCTGGGAACACAGGTTGACAGCAGCCTCTCTTTTGACCATCACATTGCCACTATGGTCAGAAAGTCCTTCTATGTGGAACATTTCATCACTAAGGGTTTTGCATCCAGGAAGAAAGAGGTCATTGTATCCCTCTCCTCTTCCCTCATTAGGCCAGTCATCGAGTACAATGCCCCATTTGGCATGTACTTCACTAGGAACCTGCAACAACTGGAAAGGCCGCAAGAGTACTTCACAAAGAGAGGCCTTAAACACTCGTCCTGTATGAAGAGACTCAAAAAATTCCAACGATTCTCTGTCTCATATCACCTACTTAGAGGCGATCTCTGCTTGACTTACAAAGCCATGTCTGACCCAGATCTGTTAGAAATGCTACATCTAAAGAAATCCCAATTCCTCCGCACCACATGCTCCAGATACCTCAACCTCATTACCTCAATCAACAGAATGTGCTGGAGGGACAGGTTCATAACCCAGAGACTGCCTATGTTATGGAATAAACTTCCCATACATGTCCAGCAGAGCACCTCACTGGCCCTCTTCAAGAGAAATCTTGATAAGTGGATGGGAAATAGAAAATTCACCCCAGGGATCACTTCAGTGTCTTTACTCGACAGAGGCAGTGGGAACTAAGGTCGGGTGGCACGATGTCAGGGTAATCCTATAGGCTAGGCTTGTAAAGGCTCCAGGGCCATTAGCCTAGTACACAACTATGAATCTATTTAAATATGTAATGCATATAAACCATATGACCTGACCAGCCAGTAAAATCTTTCAACTAATTAATTGGATAATTAGTTAAAAAAAATAATAATGAACTTCTCCAAACACTCGATAAATCAACACCACGATAAACAAAGTCTTAATATATATATATATAAGCATATAAAAATGACAATTAATGACAACCTATCCATGCTAGTATTGTTGTCATTACAATGCAATAAAAATAAAAAATATGTATATGTTAACATATAAAATTCTGTGGCTTATATTAAGTAAAAAAAAAAAACCTCTTAAAATATGTATAATTTATCAAAAATGTCTAACCATGTAATCACAAGAAATCTAATCATTGGAACAAGGGAAAACACAAAGTGGAGAAGGGGGGGGACTAAATCTACTATATTGGACACTTAACCTTCTAAACTTTTAAGTTTTAGTAATGGCGCTATGAAGAAGGCATCACTGAGCCATAGTGACTCCACAGCATTAAGTCTAAGAATCTAAATAAGTTCCCTTTTATTTAGATGTTCGTCTATAATAACCCCCCTAGGATCTCTCGCAACCCTATCTTTGACTATTTAGAATTTTCTTTTTTAAACAATGGACCGGATGTTCATTCAACAGTTTAAACATTTTGTGATACTAATGGTGAGCATGACGCATTTGTTAAAAATGATATTCAGTGTCATTTCAAGTGTGGAGCTTAGCAAAAATGTCGATCGTACTTCTTGTTCTGATGAAAATGAACAATTGCTCTATAAGACTGTCAAATTCATTTGTTTAGATGCATGGAATGACAATTCTAATAGAACTTTTGTAGCATATGATGCAGATTATGGCAGTGATTGTAGTTTATGAAAAAACAAATGACCTATGTTACGTTTACTTTTTATTATTTATTTATTATCTTGTTATTTTTTATCATATTTATTTTCCATAACCATAAATGTGCTTTTGGGTTGGGCACCCTTTTAAAGTAACACACTTTTTAAACTTTTCAAAGTTACTTCCCACTAGGGAATTTGTTTTTAGTAAACTGATTCCTTTTTAAAATACATCAATTATTCAATCAGGATCTAGGAAGGGTGTGCTCAGTATTTGACAATGTATATATTGCTTAGGTTACGGTTTTATGGTTGATTGACTTTTTACCTTCTGATGAAGTTGGGTTTGTTCCCAACGAAAAGTGTATTGTAATTATCGCACTTCAAGAATTAAAGAGCGTTTCGTTAAGGAGCCCTGCTTTTATTTGTTTTTTCATAGTTTGACAGTCTTGGTTTCAGTACAGTGATTGTAGTTTATCTGAAGCTAAGGAAGGAGGGTTGAATATAAGTGATGGTGTACATAGTCAGATGGGCCCTGAACTTATTTGTAATTCCACTGAAGACTTTACTATCTACAATTATTCTACTGGTGTGTTATCTGTGACACATGCTGATTTATTGAGCAAAGGACTGAGTTTTGTGCCATCTAAAAAAACAGACATAGCTGAGGTTTTAATAGATTTAAAACTATTTATCTGAAAATTAAATATTTTACTTTTGTATGAATCTTGTAATAATAAAAAGTGTAGCAACGATAGGTACCCTCTTAAAAAACAAGTTGTTTCAATCCATCATAATATAATTGGTTATTAGTGTATGAAAAATTGTGTGAAAAAGATATTTGTAGAACTTGCCAAGGGGCGAATAGTAAGAATGTATCTAATCTCAGTAAGGCAGAGGAAAAATTATTGTTTGAATTCTGTTCTAATAAAAATATTAGGATCATGAAGCCCGACAAGGGTGGGTGGTAGAATTTGTATTATGAATGTGAATGATTACACAAACAGAATGTATAAATTGTTGTTTATGGACACTTATGGGGAGATTTCTAAAAATGAGCTAACATTGCTTATGCCAGGATAGACATTGCCCTATATGATATGCTTATACAAGGGCAATTAACTGTTGATATATATAATTATTTAATTAATATAAACTTATCATTTATTTACATATATTTAAATATATTTTCAAAATATTTCTAAAGGGATGTCCAAACATGTTTGATCAATGAAGAAACAGCAGTATAAAATGGATATTGTATTCACCAGCCCACATCTGATGAAGTACAGAAACAAAACCGCATTGTAGACGTTAATGGAGTTTTATTTTTTACTGTGGTTTGTAAATAAATTTTGTGAGTCTTCTAAGTGCTGTCCAAGAGCTTCATTGATTCGCCTTCCAGGTTGCCTTTGCTTGGTTTATTTGTGACTGTTTGGTGACCTTTTGGACTTTTTTTTCATTTAAAATGGAATATGCAATGGACTTAGATCTATAGAAAGGCCTCATGGAAACCAATGATTTGGTGCCAGAATCATGGTCTTAAGCTCAATGCCAAAAAATGCATCGTCATTCCCTTTGGTAGTCCACTAAACATGAAGGTGTTATAAGAGATCTGGAAACACAAGTGGGTAGCAACCTCTCCTTTGATAATCACATTGTCACTGTGGTCAGAAAATCCTTCTATGTGGCACATCTCATTACAAAGGGTTTTGCATCCAGGAAGAAAGAGGCCATTGTCTCTCTCTACTCTTCCCTCATTAGACCAATTACAGAGTACACATTTGGCATGTACCTCATTAGACATATGCAACAACTAGAAAGACCACAAAAATACCTCACTAAGAGGATCCTAGGCATTAAACACTTGCCCTATGCGGAAAGACTAAAAAAAACTCCAACTTTTCTCGGTATCATATGGCCTACTTACAGGAGATATCTGCTTGACCTACAAAGCCATGTCAGACCCAGCGCTGCTAGATATGCTACATTTAAAGAAACCCCAATCTCTCCATGCCACACATGCCAGAGACCTCAACCTCATTACCACAATCAACAGAACCTGTTGGAGGGACAGGTTCCTAACCCAGAGACTGCCCATGCTCTGGAATAGACTTTCCTTACACGTCAAGCAGAGCACCTCACTGGCCATCTTCAAGAGAAATCTTGACGAGTGGATGGGAAATAGAAAGTTCACCCTGGGGATCATTTCAGTGGCCCTGCTGGACAGAGGCACTGGGCAATAATGTCGGGTGGCATGTTGCCAGGGAATCCTTTGAGCTAGGCTTGTAAAGGTTCCAGGGCCATTAGCCTAGTACACTCTTATGAACCTATGATACTGCTTTGGGACAATTGGGAATTTGGGATATGCTCCTTAATGTTCTCCTAGAAAGCAAGCCTAGTAACTAGCTATAAAACCATGCTTTCTTTTTTGCCAGCCATTCTCTACTGCATAGCTGATCTAGTCCAGGAAATGTTGTGGCAATATCATCAGCACTCCAATATCTTAATACAACATATACTATTTATTCTTCAAGGACAGTAGGCACTGCTTGGATAGATGAAGTACTGAAATGCAAAGTTTTTTGCAAACAACATCTGCATTAGTAATAGCTCTATTTAATGTAGAATTATTCAAATTTCATTTACTTAAACAGAGATTATACATATTAACTTATCATATGCTATCAGGTAGTTAATATTTCTTATCCTTTCATCATAAACTGTGCTACACATAGTCTTATGGCATGATGCTAGTGATCTTTATACAAGTTCATGTAGTTCATCTAATTCATACCAATAAGCAGTGTACACAGTTAACAAAGTGACTATATCTGCTGGTAGAGCAGGGGGTATTTGTCAATTAGAGTACCTTATTCTCTTATTATCATTTTAAATGTCTTTTAATCTGGCTTTGCAGAATTACTGTGCATGTGTGTGTGTAAATTAAGTTGGAATACTTTGCTATGGCTACTGTGTGTTTGTGTGAAATAAAATTGAAATGGCCTGCTTTAATCAGTATTATTGTTAGTATTTTTTGACACAGACATCTGAGAAGCATGCAGTCAATAATGTGGGTATAATTGCCAGGTTTGGGGGATGTCTGTGAATAAAATTATTGACCCTGCTGAGTTGATAAAGATAAAAAAGTCATTAGTCTGCCTTTGCAGGACTAGTATTTATTTGTGTAAAGCAAATTAGAATACTAACAATGTGTCTGTGAGGGGCCCATGGTTAGAAAATAGCCAAGAGCCAAATATGTACTTAATCCACTACTGTCCCTTCATGCCTTACCCTGTTGCCTGTATGCACAACTCATGAATGGCACATATATTACATACTGATGACCATCTTGGTAAATAAACACTGGAATGTCAAATGTGTTACCACCTTTATAACCCTAAATCAGCACTGCATCCTTTTTATCCATTATTGTACTTGTGTGAATGTCATTTCAAATAACTATTAATGTATACACATGCTAGCTCCTGCCTCTATGCTCTACTTAGGCATCTCAATCTTTAATTTAAAGAGTATCTTGGTCACATTTCTTTACTTCTCAAAGAAATAGAAGTTGTATTATGCAAAGTTTTCAAAGGGTTCCCATAAATAGGTATGTGCAACAAGCATATATTTAGGAAGCTAGACAGATTGATAGAAAAATGCATACAGTTAAAACAACAGGCTAGTGCTTTCACTTATCTTCTCCAAAGTGGTTGACCATATGTACCCTAAAGAAGTGATTGTCTGGTGAATTAGTTTTTCCTCCCTACATCTGTTCTTTAGAACCATACCTTGCTGAAGACAATCATAGTATCAGCTCAGATCATGCTGATACTGCCATGGTATTTCACGACTCACTATCCCATGTTGAAAATTGTACTTACCTTTTTATGTACTGCATATAATGCCCTCTAACCACAAGTGGTATCCTCATGCCCACTTCTGATTGTCTTCTTTGCAAGAAGGTACCTAGATTCCTGCTGTATGCCATTTTTATGCATGAAGACCTTGGTTCCATTCTCACTGAACCACTTCTTCTCTAGACGCAGAGGTTAAAGCGACCATCTGGTTGAATGTTACAACTTTGTTTATTCAAATCGTAACCAGATGAAAGCTGATTGTGACACAATCATCGTCCAATCAACCATGAGGGGGTTTCTTTATGCTGCCTAACCCACTGCATGTAACATAACAGCACAAGAGTAGGCCTTTTAATGAATCCTTCTGAGGCTTTCTCATGCTTCTGTGTGTGACATGATCACTTGGGAAACCAAACCCCTTTGTGTGGATGACACCTGCTAAGTGTCTATTCTCCACCAGAGAAATCATCCAAATAGTCGTGTGGGATTGTTTTATGCTGCCTAGTCTCCTACGTATAACATAAATGTGTAAGGGTAGAGCTGTGATGAATCCTGCTGAGGCTTTCTCATGCTTCTGTGCATGACATGACCTCGTGGGAAACCCCACCCCTTCGAGTGGATGTTACCTACTAAGTTTCTATTTTCCACCAGTGAAGATTTAAAGGAGGGGTGTCCCACAAAATAGTCTTCAGCGTTCACCATGGGAGAGGCAGGCATTGCTTCGTCATTCATTCCTCTCTTCTCTACCTACTGTCTGCTCCAACCCCCAAGCTGAAAACTAAACCTGGGGTCAGCTGGGTCCAAGTTTAGGTTCTATCTGTGCACCATCTTGATGACCCAGCTTTTCAATCATCCTAGATATCATTTAGCCTTCATGTCACACCTCCTGAACATAACACAATAGTAGAGATGATGGAGGAATACAGTCTTGTAATAGTTTGGGACTAGGGCATTTCCTTTTAGTCCATGCCTGTTTTGTTCCTGTTGACCATACAATGCAACACACTGCCACTGTTCTGTACTCAGAAGCACAGAATTTATCATTTTTGGGGTTACCAGTGACCCCCTTCTTCATTGACACCTTCAGGATCTTTTGATTAACATACTAGGGGGTAGGACACTTCCTTCTCATAGGGATGCTGTAGCTGCGGTAGACAACAAATCTGCCTTTTGTGTTATAACAGACTGAGTAAAGGCAGACTCCACTGCCTGCTGAGCCTCTTTTTAGATGTCATACCATACCAATATTATATATTTGTATTGTTCACCTACCATATTTCATTTATTCCTACAAATGTGCCAACCTTAAATAACCGACATCACATTGTATTTCATATTACTTCACCCATGACATCACATTGTATTTCATATTACTTCACCCATGACATCACATCGTATTTCATATTACTTCACCCATGACATCACATTGTATTTCATATTACTTCACCCATGACATCACATTGTATTTCATATTACTTCACCCATGACATCACATTGTATTTCATATTACTTCACCCATGACATCACATTGTATTTCATATTACTTCACCCATGACATCACATTGTATTTCATATTACTTCACCCATGACATCACACTGTATTTCATATTACTTCACCCATGACATCACATTGTATTTCATATTACTTCACCCATGACATCACATTGTATTTCATTTTACTTCACTGTGTTATTGTTCTAACAGTAGTCCTTTCCTTCCCTCCTTCCTTTCTTTTATTTTCTTTCTTTTTTTATACTTTCTTCTTTAAATTTCTTGATCAAGTAGGCATCCTGATGCAGTGCAAACCTTTGTCAGTTTCCTCACTGAATCATTAAAATAAAAGAATATATATAAGAAAATATAAATATAATAATTTCACAAGATCTGGAATAAAACTGAAACCACTAGGGATATATACAAAAAAGTAGACATATCAATAAAAGAAAGCTAAAAGGCATTAAAATGTTCGGTGTAATGGGCCTTTTCTCTAATATTATGCTGCAATGATAGCCCATGAAAAGAGAAATAGTACCTCTGACTTCTTCTTTGACAAGGTGCAGAAACTCTGATTGAGGAATTCTTAAGCAACTAATTAGAAATGACTGTCAGAGCATGTGACATGTATTACAGCTCAGATAGTGCCTTTGTACCCCCTGTATCACTGATGCATTGTGCTAAAACCATTTAATTTTGTTAGATGTTATCTTTAGCTATGCTACCAGCTCCTGTAATGGCATTTTACAATGAGAAATGGAATTAGCTCTGAGGCAAAAGTCCAAGCAGATGACTATTTGCCAGTTCACTACCCTCATCCCACTTCAGCTCAAAGGATTTTTAAGAGTTAAATGGAATGTGCTCCTTTCCTGACCTTGGCATTAGCTCACAATGACCTCTGGTTTTATAAGACAATGGACTTTTGTCTTGTTTCTAAAACTCTATTTTTGTCACCTTCACTTTCTCAAAATGCCTGCTGCCAGATGTCATGATATTAACACAGAGTTCAGTCAGACAGCGGGTGCCTGCGGCCTCCTGGATTTACCTGGAATGTTTGTATGCTTTCTTTTGCCTTGGACTTGGATCATTTCACCGAGTCTAATTAACCTTTTTGCCCTCATGCTTTTTGTATGTCAGGTAATTTGTCAGGGCTTGTTATGCAAGGGCCTTGTAGATCACTACATCGGGTACGCAGTTCTCAAAGAGAGTATTGTTTACTCTTCAAGGGTCTTTATAGCACAGAAACAATGAATATAATTTTTGTTGCTAAATAAATTAGTGCGTGCTTAAAGGCCAGTATCTATCATTCACCGCATAACTAGGAAGGTGTTCACTTTTTTCATATATTCATCTGTGAGATGGCAGTAGTCTGTCACTTAAAATAAATGTACAGAGAAGCTAGTCGATAACTCATTTGGATGCCGTACTTGTCAGTGAAAACAATTATAAAATTGGGTGATATTCCTGGGGCACCTTATTACACTACTTTTTAGCTGTTCCAGGTTTGACAGCAAGTATGAGCCAGTGACAATGAAATGTGGCCAGACTGTGGCAATGAATC
>NC_056747.1:106478812-106596312 GCF_019279795.1 Protopterus annectens
ATAGCAAAATGCTGAGAATCACAGCAGGATCTAGCAGTTAACAGTGCAGTCACTTCCTGGCCATATGAGCGCGAACGAACCAGGTATCAGCATGAGTGAGAAAATACCAGGTACCAACATGATCAAAAAAATACCAGGTACCAAAATGAGCATAAATGCCAGGTATTGAAACGAGTGAGAAACTACCAGGTACCAACATGAGCGAGAAAATACCAGGTACCAGCATGAGCGAGAAAATACCAGGTACCAACATGAGCGAGAAAATACCAGGTACCAACACGAGCAAGACAATATCAGGTACCAACATGAGCGAGAAAATACCTGGTACCAACATGAGCGAGAAAATACCAGGTACCAACATGAGTGAGAAAATACCAGGTACCAACATGAGAAATTAAATAACAGGTACCAACAGGACTGAGAAAATACCAGGTATCAACATAAGCGAGAAAATACCAGGTACCAACAAGAACAAGAAAATACCAGGTACCAACATGAGCGAGAAAATACCAGGTACCAACAAGAACCGAGAAAATACAAGGTACCAACAGGACTGAGAAAATACCAGGTAACAACATGAGCGAGAAAATACTAGGTATCAACATGAGCGAGAAAATACCAGGTACCAACATAAGCGAGAAAATACCAGGTACCAACAAGAACAAGAATATAACAGGTACCAACAGGACCGAGAAAATACCAGGTACCAACTTGAGCGAGAAAATACCAGGTACCAACATGAGCGAGAAAATACCAGGTACCAACAAGAACAAGAAAATTCCAGGTATCAAAAAGAACAAGAAAATACCAGGTAGCAACATGAGCGAGAAAATACCAGGTACCAACATGAACAATTAAATAACAGGTACCAACAAGACCGAGAAAATACCAGGTACGAAAATGAGCAAAAATGCAAGGTATTGATAAGAGAGAGAAAATACCAGGTACCAACAGGAGCGAGAAAATACCAGGTACCAACATGAGTGAGAAAATACCAGGTACCAACAGGAGCGAGGAAATACCAGGTACCAATATGAGTGAGAAGATACCAGGTACCAACATCAGTGAGAAAATACCAGGTATCAACATGAGCAAGAAAATACCAGGTACCAACATAAGTGAGAAGGTACCAGGTACCAACTTGAGCGAGAAAATACCAGGTACCAACATGAGCGAGAAAATACCAGGTATCAACGTGAGTGAGAAAATACCAGGTACCAACATAAGTAAGAAGATACCAGGTACCAACATTAGTGAGAAAATACCAGGTACGAACAAGAACAAGAAAATACCAAGTACTAAAATGAACAAGAAAATACCAGGTATCAACATGAGCGAGAAAATACCAGGTACCAACATGATCAAGAAAATACCAGGTACCAACAAGAACAAGAAAATACCAGGTACCAACAGAAGCGAGAAAATACCAGGTACTAACATGAACAAGAAAATACCAGGTACCAACATGAGAGAGAATATACCAGGTACCAACATGAGCAAGAAAATACCAGGTACCAACAGGACCGAGAAAATACCAGGTACCAACAGGAGTGTGAAAATACCAGGTAACAACATGAGCAAGAAAATACCAGGTATCAACATGAGCGAGAAAATACCAGGTACCAACAAGAACAAGAAAATACCAGGTACCGACATGAGTGAGAAAATACCAAGTACCAACAAGAACAAGAAAATACCAGGTACCAACATGAACAAGAAAACACCAGGTACCAACAAGAAAATACCAGGTAACAACATGAGCAATTAAATAACAGGTACCAACATGAACAAGAAAATACCAGGTACCAACATGAGCAAGAATATACCAGGTACCAACTTGAGCGAGAAAATACCAGGTACCAACATGAGCGAGAAATGCCAGGTACCAACAGGACCGAGAAAATACCAGGTACCAACATGAGCAAGAAAATACCAGGTGCCAACATGAGCAAGAAAATGTCAGGTACCAACAGGACAGAGAAAATACCAGGTACCAACATGAGCGAGAAAATACCAGGTACCAACATGAGCAATTAAATAACAGGTACCAACAGGACCGAGAAAATACCAGATACCAACTTGAGTGAGAAAATACCAGGTGCCAACAAAAACAAGAAAATACCATGTACCAACATGAACAAGAAAATACCAGGTAACAACAAGAACAAGAAAATACCAGGTACCAACAAGAACAAGAAAATACCAGGTACCAACATGAGCGAGAAAATACCAGGTACCAACATGAGCGAGAAAATACCAGGTATCAACAGGACCAAGAAAATACCAAGTACCAACAAGAAAATACCAGGTATCAACATGAGCAAGAAAATACCGGGTACCAAGATGAGCAAGAAAATACCAGGTACCAACATGAGCGAGAAAATACAGGTACCAACATGAGCGAGAAAATACCAGGTACCAACATGAGTGAGAAAATACCAGGTACCAACATGAGCGAGAAAATATCAGGTATCAACAGGACTGAGAAAATACCAGGTACCAACAAGAGCAAGAAAATACCAGGTATCAACAAGAGCGAGAAAATACCAGGTACCAACATGAGCAAGAAAATACCAGGTACCAACAAGAACAAGAAAATACCAGGTACCAACATGAACAACAAAATACCAGGTACCAACAGGACCGAGAAAATACCAGGTACCAACATGAAAAAGAAAATACCAAGTACCAACAGGAGCGAGAAAATACCAGGTACCAACATGAACAAGAAAATACCAGGTATCAACATGAACAAGAAAATACCAGGTACCAACAGGAGCGAGAAAATACCAGGTACCAACAGGAGTGAGAAAATACCAGGTGCCGACATGAGTGAGAAAATACCAGGTACCAACAGGACCAAGAAAATACCAGGTACCAACAAGAACAAGAAAATATCAGGTTCCAACAGGAGCGAGAAAATACAAGGTATCAACAGGAGCGTGAAAATACCAGGTACCAACATGAACAAGAAAATACTAGGTACCAACATGAGCGAGAAAATGCCAGGTACCAACAGAAGCGAGAAAATACCAGCTACCAACAAGAACAAGAAAATACCAGGTACCAACATGAACAAGAAAATACCAAGTAGCAACAGGAGCGAGAAAATACCAGGTATCAACATGAACAATTAAATAACAGGTAGCAACATGAGCAAGAAAATACCAGGTACCAGCATGAGCGAGAAAATACCAGGTACCAGCATGAACAATAAATAACAGGTAGCAACAGGAGCGAGAAAATATCAAGTACCAACATGAACAAGAAAATACCTGGTACCAACATGAACGAGAAAATACCTGGTACCAACATGAACGAGAAAATACCAGGTACCAACATGAACAAGAAAATACCAAGTAGCAACAGGAGCGAGGAAATACCAGGTATCAACATGAGCGAGAAAATACCATGTACCAACATGAACAAGAAAATACCAGGTACCAACATGAGCTAGAAAATACCAGGTATCAACAAGAACAAGAAAATACCAGGTACCAACAGGACTGAGAAAATACCAGGTACCAACATGAGCGAGAAAATACCAGGTACCAACAGGAGTGAGCAAATACTAGGTACCAACAGGACCGAGAAAATACCAGGTATCAACATGAACAAGAAAATATTAGGTACCAACAAGAAAATACCAGGTACCAACAAGAACAAGAAAATACCAGGTACCAACAGGACCGAGAAAATACCAGGTATCAACAAGAACAAGAAAATACCAGGTACCAACAAGACTGAGAAAATACCAGGTACCAACATGAGCAAGAAAATACCAGGTATCAACATGAGCAATTAAATAACAGGTATGAACAGGACCGAGAAAATACCAGGAGTGAGGACATACCAGGTACCAACATGAGCAAGAAAATACCAGGTACCAACAAGAACAAGAAAATACCAGATACCAACATAAGTGAGAAGGTTCCAGGCACCAACATGAGCGAGAACATACTAGGTACCAACAAGAACAAGAAAATACTAGGTATCAACATGAGCGAGAAAATACCAGGTACCAATATGAGCGAGAAAATATCCGGTACCAACATGAACAAGAAAATACCAGGTACCAATAAGAACAAGAAAATACCAGATATCAACATAAGTGAGAAGGTACCAGGTATCAACATGAGTGAGAAAATACCAGGTACCAACAAGAACAAGAAAATACTAAGTATCAACATGAGCGAGAAAATACCAGGTACCAACATGAGCGAGAAAATACCAGGTACCAACATGAGCATGAACATTTTGGTGTGAAAAACAGTTTACATACAAACATTTAAGTAAATGTGGATGCACTTTACATGCACACTTTTAAAGTAGGAAGCAATATTTACAAAGTAGTCATGTGATAAGTAGATATAAGAGATGAAGAGAGCTAAGAAACACTCATAGGAAATTACCAATGGGAGATTACAGAAAGCTTAGGAACCAGAGAGAGAGAATCCCCTGGGGACAATATACTTGAAATGATTAGGTGGGGTGAAGGCAGGTACATTTCCATTTTGTGGACAGGTGTTTGAAAAGCTGGGTTTTGAAGTTTTCTGAGTTTGGTATGGTTCTTAGAGAGGAAGGAAGAGAGTTCCATTTTTTGCCTAGTGGGACAGAGAGAAGAAGTTGGCCAGCTGGACGTTTGGGTTTGTAGATAGCAACTAGGTTTTGATGTTCAGATCTGAGAGTTCTGTTGGGGGTGTAAGGGGGAAGGATATTTGTTAGAGCTGGACATTTTGTTGGGTGAAATACAAGTCTGTTTGCAGTGGTGAGTTGGAGAAAGTCTAAGTAGTTTGGGAGTTCAAGCCAATTTAGGGATCGTAGGGTAAGACGATGATAGGTAGAAATTTTGAAATTGGTGGCAAATTTAGAGATTTTATTGTAGCAGTTTTCTAGTTTGGAGGTGATAGAGGAGGACAGGTTAGTTAAGAGAGGGGCTCCATATAATAAGGAAGGAAGCAGATAAGTAGTGGTCAGTGTATGCCTAGTAGAGTAGGAGAGAAAGCGATTGTTCCAATACAGCATACCTAGCTTTTGGTGGGTTTTCTTAATATTTTGTTGAATATGAATATTACATTTGAGCTGTTCATCAATAGTAATGCCAAGTAGAAACACGAGTAGACCAAACACCACGAAAGTTGCAAAAGCTTTATTCTTAAAACCCAGGAAAAGTAAAGCCACAGGCCACCAAAAAGCACGCTTCATCAGACAAGTGTAAAACAACACTAAAACATTCCTTTTTATATCTTGTGTAGGAGCTCTTAATGAGCCACTTAAGTAATTAATTCATTGGAATATATCAGATGATTCATCAAATTAATTCATTGGCTTCTTATATACATCACTGTTTAAAGTTGTATATGTCTTATTCTTGCCTAAGTCAGCAAAATTACTTTTAAACAAACAATAAAAAATATACTAAAATGTGACTCTGTCAGCCTATTAGAGTAGATTTTTCAAACCATAAAATTAAAAGTATATATACATTACAGGTAAATTACCATATCATTTAAAACGCTCCATTGCTTATAGCGTATACATAACCCGTTCTAGTCCCATACTGCTCTACCCTACTTACTATGATATATGCTTAACACCATAACGTTCATTCTACCAGTGTGTTTCATTGATCGCCATCATTCAGTAAAAATTCTGTATATGTTGGCGACTATCATAATTTTACCAAACAATTTAATGTGTCACACAGTCGCTAAGCATAAAGGTAATAGTGCTCAAGCATACAAAAACAAATTCATGGTACAAATATCACGGGCTAGTCAAAGCATTTAAAGATATACTAGATATCAAGCTTTCTATATTTAACTAAAACTAATAATCAGTTGCTTTATAAGCATTATAAAATCTAAATGGTTATGATGTTTTCTAAACTGTATGTATGAAGGATGTTTATCTAGATGTTAATTGATATAAACTATCATTCATATGGAAACTACAACATGAATAGTACTTTTTACTATTATTCACTATCTATTCCATATGTATGTCACAGTAAACATACCAATCTAAAAAATGTGAAAATGTACTTATGTATAAATAAGAAATATAAAAATAGTAATATAGAGATAAAAACTCATAATAAATTCAGTATTAATATATAATGGATACCTATCAAAGTAAAATATTTTATAACCAATATGAAATTTCAATAACTATAAATAATGTATATATATATATATATATATATCATAGAATGCCAACGATGTTATAACTAATCATGATTAATATATATAGTGTATTATAAATTTAATTAGTACAACTTTATATTTAATATTAATATATATATGTAAAACCAAATGCAGATATTTCGTCAAAGACCGCATGTATAAAGAACAAATCCGTAAGATATAACATAGAATAATATTACTTCAATGACCTCTTATATCATGATAAACTTGAATCAATCAACTAACTGTATGTTAATATGATAAAACACTTCATATTAACAACAACATAGTAAATATTATATAGAGAAATATTTCATGAATGTGCAGCTCTACAGCATCTCGAATATATGAAGTTCAAGACAATAGACATAATGATGCAAAATACCTGATGAAATGAAACTTACAAATAGCTATACAATAGGAGAGATCAGATCTATATAAAAGGAAAACAAACAGGGTGTTCATCCTTCACTATATAAATGTCTCAAACAAATGTAATTATTACAATGCAACCGAAAGGCCTAATATATAAGAAGTAATATAGGTGGCATGTATTGAGCTTCTCTAATAATTAAAAATACAGTCTGAGATGATAATAGGATATCTGTTCAATGATATTTCCTATTTTTTAAGTGTGATCTGATACTAACATAACTATTTAAATGTAATGCCAAGTAGTTTAGCAGTAGGAACCACTTCTATAGGTGAGTTGGTTTGACATAATTTATGTCTCAGGAGTAGGTCTTTGTGGGAGGGAATAGTAGGATTTTTGATTTACTTGCATTGAGAGAGAGAGAGAGGTGGTTTTGGTGCACATGAGCAAGAAAATACCAGGTACCAACAGGACCAAGAAAATACCAGGTACCAACATGACAGAGAAAATACCAGGTACCAACATAAGCAAGAAAATACCAGGTATCAATATAAGCAATTACATAACAGGTACCGACAGGACCGAGAAAATACCAGATACCAACTTGAGTGAGAAAATACCTGGTATCAACATGAGTGAGAAAATACCAGGTATCAACATGAGTGGGAAAATACCAGGTACCAACATGAGCAAAAAAATACCAGGTACAAACATGAGTGAGAAAATACCAGGTACCAACATGAACAAGAAAATACCAGGTACCAACAGGACTAAGAAAATACCAGGTATCAACAGGAGCGAGAAAATACCAGGTATCAACAAGAACAAGAAAATACCAGGTACCAACATGAGCGAGAAAATACCAGGTACCAACATGAGCGAGAAAATATCAGGTACCAACATGAGTGAGAAAATACCAGGTACCAACAGGACCGAGAAAATACCAGGTACCAACATGAGCGAGAAAATACCAGGTACCAACATGAGCGAGAAAATACCAGATACCAACATGAGTGAGAAAATACCAGGTACCAACAGGACCGAGAAAATACCAGGTAAACATGAGCAAGAAAATACCCGGTACCAACAGAACCGAGAAAATACCAGGTACCAACATAAGCAAGAAAATACCAGGTATCAACATGAGCAATTAAATATCAGGTATCAACATGAGCAAGAAAAATACCAGGTACCAACATGAGCGAAAAAATACCAGGTATCAACAAGAACAAGAAAATACCAGGTGCCAACATGAGCGAGAAAATACCAGGTACCAACAAGAACAAGAAAATACCAGGTATCAACATGAGCGAGAAAATACCAGGTACCAACATGAACAAGAAAATACCAGGTACCAACATGAGTGAGAAAATACCAGGTACCAACATGAGCGAGAAAATACCAGGTACCAACATGAACAAGAAAATATTAGGTACCAACAAGAACAAGAAAATACCAGGTACTAACAAGAAAATACCAGGTACCAACAAGAACAAGAAAATACCAGGTATCAACATGAGCGAGAAAATACCAGGTACCAACATGAGCGAGAAAATACCAGGTACCAACACGAGCGAGAAAATACCAGGTACCAACACGAGCAAGAAAATATCAGGTACCAACATGAGCGAGAAAATTCCAGGTACCAACATGAACGAGAAAATACCAGGTACCAACATGAGTGAGAAAATACCAGGTACCAACATGAGAAATTAAATAACAGGTACCAACAGGACTGAGAAAATACCAGGTACCAACATAAGCAAGAAAATGCCAGGTACCAACAAGAACAAGAAAATACCAGGTACCAACATGAGCGAGAAAATAAAAGGTACCAACAAGAACCGAGAAAATACCAGGTACCAACAGGACCGAGAAAATACCAGGTACCAACATGAGCGACAAAATACTAGGTATCAAGATGAGCGAGAAAATACGAGGTACCAACAAGAACAAGAAAATAACAGGTACCAACAGGACCGAGAAAATACCAGGTACCAACTTGAGCGAGAAAATACCAGGTACCAACATGAGCGAGAAAATACCAGGTACCAACAAGGACAAGAAAATACCAGGTACCAACAAGAACAAGAAAATACCAGGTAGCAACATGAATGAGAAAATACCAGGTACCAACATGAACAATTAAATACCAGGTACCAACAGGACCGAGAAAATACCAGGTACCAACAGGAGCAAGAAAATACCAGGTACGAAAATGAGCAAAAATGCCAGGTATTGATAAGAGAGAGAAAATACCAGGTACCAACAGGAGTGAGAAAATACCAGGTACCAACATGAGCGAGAAAATACCAGGTACCAATATGAGTGAGAAGATACCAGGTACTAAGATGAACAAGAAAATACCAGGTACCAACAGGAGCGAGAAAATACCAGGTACCAACATGAACAAGAAAATACCAGGTACCAACAAGAAGAAGAAAATACCAGGTACCAACAAGTACAAGAAAATACCAGGTACCAACATGAACGAGAAAATACCAGGTATCAACGTGAGCAAGAAAATACCAGGTACCAACAGGAGTGAGAAAATACCAGGTACCAACATGAGCGAGAAAATACCAGGTTTCAACATGAGCAAGAAAATACCAGGTACCAACATGAGCAAGAAAATACCAGGTACCAGCATGAGCAAGAAAATACCAGGTACCAACATAAGTGAGAAGGTACCAGGTACCAACATGAGCGAGAAAATACCAGGTACCAATACGAGCGAGAAAATATCAGGTATCAACATGAGCGAGAAAATACCAGGTACCAACATGAGCGAGAAAATACCAGGTACGAACAAAAACAAGAAAATACCAGGTACCAACATGAACAAGAAAATATCAGGTATCAACATGAGTGAGAAAATACCAGGTACCAACATGATCAAGAAAATACCAGGTACCAACAAGAACAAGAAAATATCAGGTGCCAACAGAAGCGAGAAAATGCCAGGTACTAACATGAACAAGAAAATACCAGGTACCAACATGAGCGAGAATATACCAGGTACCAACATGAGCAAGAAAATACCAGGTACCAACAGGACCGAGAAAATACCAGGTACCAACAGGAGCGAGAAAATACCAGGTAACAACATGAGCGAGAAAATACCAGGTATCAACATGAGCGAGAAAATACCAGGTACCAACAAAAACAAGAAAATACCAGGTACCAACAAGAACAAGAAAATACCAGGTACCAACATGAACAAGAAAATACCAGGTACCAACAAGAAAAATCCAGGTATCAACATGAGCAATTAAATAACAGGTACCAACATGAACAAGAAAATACCAGGTACCAACATGAGCAAGAATATACCAGGTACCAACTTGAGCGAGAAAATACCAGGTACCAACATGAGCGAGAAATGCCAGGTACCAACAGGACTGAGAAAATGCCAGGTACCAACATGAGCAAGAAAATACCAGGTGCCAACATGAGCAAGAAAATACCAGGTACCAACAGGACTGAGAAAATACCAGGTACCAACAGGACCGAGAAAATACCAGGTACCAACATGAGCGAGAAAATACCAGGTACCAACATGAGCAATTAAATAACAGGTACCAACAGGACCGAGAAAATACCAGATACCAACTTGAGTGAGAAAATACCAGGTACCAGCAAGAACAAGAAAATACCATGTACCAACATGAACAAGAAAATACCAGGTAACAACAAGAACAAGAAAATACCAGGTAACAACAAGAACAAGAAAATACCAGGTACCAACAAGAACAAGAAAATACCAGGTACCAACATGAGCAAGAGAATACCAGGTACCAACATGAGCGAGAAAATACCAGGTATCAACAGGACCAAGAAAATACCAGGTACCAACATGAGCAAGAAAATACCAGGTACCAACATGAGCAAGAAAATACCAGGTACCAACATGAGCAAGAAAATACCAGGTACCAACATGAGCAAGAAAATACCAGGTACCAACATGAGCGAGAAAATACAGGTACCAACATGAGCGAGAAAATACCAGGTACCAACATGAGTGAGAAAATACCAGGTACCAACAAGGACAAGAAAATACCAGGTACCAATATGAATAAGAAAATACCAGGTAACAACAAGAACAAGAAAATACCAGGTACCAACATGAGCAAGAAAATACCAGTTACCAACATGAGCGAGAAAATATCAGGTATCAACAGGATTGAGAAAATACCAGGTACCAACAAGAGCAAGAAAATAACAGGTACCAACATGAGCAAGAAAATACCAGGTACCAACATGAGCAAGAAAATACCAGGTACCAACAAGAACAAGAAAATACCAGGTACCAACATGAACAAGAAAATACCAAAGATTCATAGATTCATAGATTAGTACTAAGCTAACTGCTCTTGTGAGCCTTTTTAAGCCTAGCCAATTATCCTTTGTGAGACTCAAACCCTGCACCTTCTGTTTGTAAGGCAAACACCTTAACCATTAGGCCACCCACCCAACCCCAGGTACCAACAAGAACAAGAAAATACCAGGTACCAACATGAGCGAGAAAATGCCAGGTACCAACAGAAGTGAGAAAATACCAGGTACCAACATGAACAAGAAAATACCAGGTATCAACATGAACAAGAAAATACCAGGTACCAACAGGACCGAGAAAATACCAGGTATCAACATGAGTGAGAAAATACCAGGTACCAACATGATCAAGAAAATACCAGGTACCAACAAGAACAAGAAAATATCAGGTGCCAACAGAAGCGAGAAAATGCCAGGTACTAACATGAACAAGAAAATACCAGGTACCAACATGAGCGAGAATATACCAGGTACCAACATGAGCAAGAAAATACCAGGTACCAACAGGACCGAGAAAATACCAGGTACCAACAGGAGCGAGAAAATACCAGGTAACAACATGAGCGAGAAAATACCAGGTACCAACATGAGCGAGAAAATAGCAGGTACCCACAAAACAAGAAAATACCAGGTACCAACAAGAACAAGAAAATACCAGGTACCAACATGAACAAGAAAATACCAGGTACCAACAAGAAAAAATCCAGGTATCAACATGAGCAATTAAATAACAGGTACCAACATGAACAAGAAAATACCAGGTACCAACATGAGCAAGAATATACCAGGTACCAACTTGAGCGAGAAAATACCAGGTACCAACATGAGCGAGAAATGCCAGGTACCAACAGGACTGAGAAAATGCCAGGTACCAACATGAGCAAGAAAATACCAGGTGCCAACATGAGCAAGAAAATACCAGGTACCAACAGGACTGAGAAAATACCAGGTACCAACAGGACCGAGAAAATACCAGGTACCAACATGAGCGAGAAAATACCAGGTACCAACATGAGCAATTAAATAACAGGTACCAACAGGACCGAGAAAATACCAGATACCAACTTGAGTGAGAAAATACCAGGTACCAGCAAGAACAAGAAAATACCATGTACCAACATGAACAAGAAAATACCAGGTAACAACAAGAACAAGAAAATACCAGGTAACAACAAGAACAAGAAAATACCAGGTACCAACAAGAACAAGAAAATACCAGGTACCAACATGAGCAAGAGAATACCAGGTACCAACATGAGCGAGAAAATACCAGGTATCAACAGGACCAAGAAAATACCAGGTACCAACATGAGCAAGAAAATACCAGGTACCAACATGAGCAAGAAAATACCAGGTACCAACATGAGCAAGAAAATACCAGGTACCAACATGAGCAAGAAAATACCAGGTACCAACATGAGCGAGAAAATACAGGTACCAACATGAGCGAGAAAATACCAGGTACCAACATGAGTGAGAAAATACCAGGTACCAACAAGGACAAGAAAATACCAGGTACCAATATGAATAAGAAAATACCAGGTAACAACAAGAACAAGAAAATACCAGGTACCAACATGAGCAAGAAAATACCAGTTACCAACATGAGCGAGAAAATATCAGGTATCAACAGGATTGAGAAAATACCAGGTACCAACAAGAGCAAGAAAATAACAGGTACCAACATGAGCAAGAAAATACCAGGTACCAACATGAGCAAGAAAATACCAGGTACCAACAAGAACAAGAAAATACCAGGTACCAACATGAACAAGAAAATACCAAAGATTCATAGATTCATAGATTAGTACTAAGCTAACTGCTCTTGTGAGCCTTTTTAAGCCTAGCCAATTATCCTTTGTGAGACTCAAACCCTGCACCTTCTGTTTGTAAGGCAAACACCTTAACCATTAGGCCACCCACCCAACCCCAGGTACCAACAAGAACAAGAAAATACCAGGTACCAACATGAGCGAGAAAATGCCAGGTACCAACAGAAGTGAGAAAATACCAGGTACCAACATGAACAAGAAAATACCAGGTATCAACATGAACAAGAAAATACCAGGTACCTACATGAGCGAGAAAATGCCAGGTACCAACAGAAGCAACAAAATACCAGCTACCAAGAAAAACAAAAAAATACCAGGAACCAACATGAACAAGAAAATACCAAGTAGCAACAGGAGCGAGAAAATACCAGGTATCAACATGAACAATTAAATAACAGGTAGCAACATGAGCGAGAAAATACCAGGTACCAACAAGAACCGAGAAAATACCAGGTACCAAAGGGACCGAGAAAATACCAGGTACCAACATGAGCGAGAAAATACTAGGTATCAAGATGAGCGAGAAAATACCAGGTACCAACAAGAAGAAGAAAATAACAGGTACCAATAGGACCAAGAAAATACCAGGTACCAACTTGAGCGAGAAAATACCAGGTACCAACATGAGCGAGAAAATACCAGGTACCAACAAGGACAAGAAAATACCAGGTATCAACAAGAACAAGAAAATACCAGGTAGCAACATGATCGAGAAAATACCAGGTACCAACATGAACAATTAAATAACAGGTACCAACAGGACCGAGAAAATACCAGGTACCAACAGGACCAAGAAAATACCAGGTACGAAAATGAGCAAAAATGCCAGGTATTGATAAGAGAGAGAAAATACCAGGTACCAACAGGAGCGAGAAAATACCAGGTACCAATAGGAGCGAGAAAATACCAGGTACCAATATGAGTGAGAAGATACCAGGTACCAACATCAGTGAGAAAATACCAGGTAACAACATGAGCGAGAAAATACCAGGTATCAATATGAGCAAGAAAATACCAGGTACTAACATGAACAAGAAAATACCAGGTACCAACAGGAGCGAGAAAATACCAGGTACCAACATGAACAAGAAAATACCAGGTACCAACAAGAAAATACCAGGTACCAACAAGAACAAGAAAATACCAGGTACCAACATGAACGAGAAAATACCAGGTATCAACGTGAGTGAGAAAATACCATGTACCAACAGGAGTGAGAAAATACCAGGTACCAACATGAGCGAGAAAATACCAGGTATCAACAGGACCAAGAAAATACCAGGTACCAACAAGAAAATACCAGGTACCAACATGAGCAAGAAAATACCAGGTACCAACATGAGCGAGAAAATACCAGGTACCAACATGAGTGAGAAAATACCAGGTACCAACAAGGACAAGAAAATATCAGGTACCAATATGAATAAGAAAATACCAGGTAACAACAAGAACAAGAAAATACAAGGTACCAACATGAGCAAGAAAATACCAGGTACCAACATGAGCGAGAAAATATCAGGTATCAACAGGATTGAGAAAATACCAGGTACCAACAAGAGCAAGAAAATAACAGGTACCAACATGAGCAAGAAAATACCAGGTACCAACATGAGCAAGAAAATACCAGGTACCAACAAGAACAAGAAAATATCAGGTGCCAACAGAAGCGAGAAAATGCCAGGTACTAACATGAACAAGAAAATACCAGGTACAAACATGAGCGAGAATATACCAGGTACCAACATGAGCAAGAAAATACCAGGTACCAACAGGACCGAGAAAATACCAGGTACCAACAGGAGCGAGAAAATACCAGGTATCAACATGAGCGAGAAAATACCAGGTATCAACATGAGCGAGAAAATACCAGGTACCAACAAAAACAAGAAAATACCAGGTACCAACAAGAACAAGAAAATACCAGGTACCAACATGAACAAGAAAATACCAGGTACCAACAAGAAAAAATCCAGGTATCAACATGAGCAATTAAATAAAAGGTACCAACATGAACAAGAAAATACCAGGTACCAACATGAGCAAGAATATACCAGGTACCAACTTGAGCGAGAAAATACCAGGTACCAACATGAGCGAGAAATGCCAGGTACCAACAGGACTGAGAAAATGCCAGGTACCAACATGAGCAAGAAAATACCAGGTGCCAACATGAGCAAGAAAATACCAGGTACCAACAGGACTGAGAAAATACCAGGTACCAACAGGACCGAGAAAATACCAGGTACCAACATGAGCGAGAAAATACCAGGTACCAACATGAGCAATTAAATAACAGGTACCAACAGGACCGAGAAAATACCAGATACCAACTTGAGTGAGAAAATACCAGGTACCAACAAGAACAAGAAAATACCATGTACCAACATGAACAAGAAAATACCAGGTAACAACAAGAACAAGAAAATACCAGGTAACAACAAGAACAAGAAAATACCAGGTACCAACAAGAACAAGAAAATACCAGGTACCAACATGAGCAAGAGAATTCCAGGTACCAACATGAGCGAGAAAATACCAGGTATCAACAGGACCAAGAAAATACCAGGTACCAACATGAGCAAGAAAATACCAGGTACCAACATGAGCAAGAAAATACCAGGTACCAACATGAGCGAGAAAATACAGGTACCAACATGAGCGAGAAAATACCAGGTACCAACATGAGTGAGAAAATACCAGGTACCAACAAGGACAAGAAAATACCAGGTACCAATATGAATAAGAAAATACCAGGTAACATCAAGAACAAGAAAATACCAGGTACCAACATGAGCGAGAAAATATCAGGTATCAACAGGATTGAGAAAATACCAGGTACCAACAAGAGCAAGAAAATAACAGGTACCAACATGAGCAAGAAAATACCAGGTACCAACATGAGCAAGAAAATACCAGGTACCAACAAGAACAAGAAAATACCAGGTACCAACATGAACAAGAAAATACCAAAGATTCATAGATTCATAGATTAGTACTAAGCTAACTGCTCTTGTGAGCCTTTTAAGCCTAGCCAATTATCCTTGTGAGACTCAAACCCTGCACCTTGTGTTTGTAAGGCAAACACCTTAACCATTAGGCCACCCACCCAACCCCAGGTACCAACAAGAACAAGAAAATACCAGGTACCAACATGAGCGAGAAAATGCCAGGTACCAACAGAAGTGAGAAAATACCAGGTACCAACATGAACAAGAAAATACCAGGTATCAACATGAACAAGAAAATACCAGGTACCTACATGAGCGAGAAAATGCCAGGTACCAACATGAACAACAAAATAACAGCAGTAGCAACAGGAGTTAAAAATAATACCATAACAACATGAAGTAATTAAATAACACGTAGCAACATGAGCGAGAAAATACCAGGTACCAACAAGAACAAGAAAATACCAGGTTCCAACATGAGCGAGAAAATACCAGGTACCAACAAGAACCGAGAAAATACCAGGTACCAAAGGGACCGAGAAAATACCAGGTACCAACATGAGCGAGAAAATACTAGGTATCAAGATGAGCGAGAAAATACCAGGTACCAACAAGAAGAAGAAAATAACAGGTACCAATAGGACCAAGAAAATACCAGGTACCAACTTGAGCGAGAAAATACCAGGTACCAACATGAGCGAGAAAATACCAGGTACCAACAAGGACAAGAAAATACCAGGTATCAACAAGAACAAGAAAATACCAGGTAGCAACATGAACGAGAAAATACCAGGTACCAACATGAACAATTAAATAACAGGTACCAACAGGACCGCGAAAATACCAGGTACCAACAGGACCGAGAAAATACCAGGTACCAACAGGACCGAGAAAATACCAGGTATTGATAAGAGAGAGAAAATACCAGGTACCAACAGGAGCGAGAAAATACCAGGTACCAATAGGAGCGAGAAAATACCAGGTACCAATATGAGTGAGAAGATACCAGGTACCAACATCAGTGAGAAAATACCAGGTATCAACATGAGCGAGAAAATACCAGGTATCAACATGAGCAAGAAAATACCAGGTACTAACATGAACAAGAAAATACCAGGTACCAACAGGAGCGAGAAAATACCAGGTACCAACATGAACAAGAAAATACCAGGTACCAACAAGAAAATACCAGGTACCAACAAGAACAAGAAAATACCAGGTACCAACATGAACGAGAAAATACCAGGTATCAACGTGAGTGAGAAAATACCTTGTACCAACAGGAGTGAGAAAATACCAGGTACCAACATGAGCGAGAAAATACCAGGTATCAACAGGACCAAGAAAATACCAGGTACCAACAAGAAAATACCAGGTACCAACATGAGCAAGAAAATACCAGGTACCAACATGAGCAAGAAAATACCAGGTACCAACATGAGCGAGAAAATACAGGTACCAACATGAGCGAGAAAATACCAGGTACCAACATGAGTGAGAAAATACCAGGTACCAACAAGGACAAGAAAATACCAGGTACCAATATGAATAAGAAAATACCAGGTAACAACAAGAACAAGAAAATACAAGGTACCAACATGAGCAAGAAAATACCAGGTACCAACATGAGCAAGAAAATATCAGGTATCAACAGGATTGAGAAAATACCAGGTACCAACAAGAGCAAGAAAATAACAGGTACCAACATGAGCAAGAAAATACCAGGTACCAACATGAGCAAGAAAATACCAGGTACCAACAAGAACAAGAAAATACCAGGTACCAACATGAACAAGAAAATACCAGGTACCAACAAGAACAAGAAAATACCAGGTACCAACATGAGCGAGAAAATGCCAGGTACCAACAGAAGTGAGAAAATACCAGGTACCAACATGAACAAGAAAATACCAGGTATCAACATGAACAAGAAAATACCAGGTACCAACATGAGCGAGAAAATGCCAGGTACCAACAGAAGCAAGAAAATACCAGCTACCAACAAGAACAAAAAAATACCAGGAACCAACATGAACAAGAAAATACCAAGTAGTAACAGGAGCGAGAAAATACGAGGTATCAACATGAACAATTAAATAACACGTAGCAACATGAGCGAGAAAATACCAGGTACCAACAAGAACAAGAAAATACCTGGTACCAACATGACCGAGAAAATACCAGGTACCAACAAGAACCGAGAAAATACCAGGTACCAACAGGACCGCGAAAATACCAGGTACCAACATGAGCGAGAAAATACTAGGTATCAAGATGAGCGAGAAAATACCAGGTACCAACAAGAAGAAGAAAATAACAGGTACCAATAGGACCGAGAAAATACCAGGTACCAACTTGAGCGAGAAAATACCAGGTACCAACATGAGCGAGAAAATGCCAGGTACCAACAAGGACAAGAAAATACCAGGTATCAACAAGAACAAGAAAATACCAGGTAGCAACATGAATGAGAAAATACCAGGTACCAACATGAACAATTAAATAACAGGTACCAACAGGACCGAGAAAATACCAGGTACCAACAGGACCGAGAAAATACCAGGTACGAAAATGAGCAAAAATGCCAGGTATTGATAAGAGAGAGAAAATACCAGGTACCAACAGGAGCGAGAAAATACCAGGTACCAACATGAACAAGAAAATACCAGGTACCAACAGGAGCGAGAAAATACCAGGTACCAACATGAACAAGAAAATACCAGGTACAAACAAGAAGAAGAAAATACCAGGTACCATCAAGTACAAGAAAATACCAGGTACCAACATGAACGAGAAAATACCAGGTATCAACGTGAGAAAATACCAGGTACCAACAGGAGTGAGAAAATACCAGGTACCAACATGAGCGAGAAAATACCAGGTTTCAACATGAGCAAGAAAATACCAGGTACCAACATGAGCAAGAAAATACCAGGTACCAGCATGAGCAAGAAAATACCAGGTACCAACATAAGTGAGAAGGTACCAGGTACCAACATGAGCGAGAAAATACCAGGTACCAACACGAGAAAATATCAGGTATCAACATGAGCGAGAAAATACCAGGTACCAACATGAGCGAGAAAATACCAGGTACGAACAAGAACAAAAAAATACCAGGTACTAACATGAACAAGAAAATATCAGGTATCAACATGAGTGAGAAAATACCAGGTACCAACATGATCAAGAAAATACCAGGTACCAACAAGAACAAGAAAATATCAGGTGCCAACAGAAGCGAGAAAATGCCAGGTACTAACATGAACAAGAAAATACCAGGTACCAACATGAGCGAGAATATACCAGGTACCAACATGAGCAAGAAAATACCAGGTACCAACAGGACCGAGAAAATACCAGGTACCAACAGGAGCGAGAAAATACCAGGTAACAACATGAGGGAGAAAATACCAGGTATCAACATGAGCGAGAAAATACCAGGTACCAACAAAAACAAGAAAATACCAGGTACCAACAAGAACAAGAAAATACCAGGTACCAACATGAACAAGAAAATACCAGGTACCAACAAGAAAAAATCCAGGTATCAACATGAGCAATTAAATAACAGGTACCAACATGAACAAGAAAATACCAGGTACCAACATGAGCAAGAATATACCAGGTACCAACTTGAGCGAGAAAATACCAGGTACCAACATGAGCGAGAAATGCCAGGTACCAACAGGACTGAGAAAATGCCAGGTACCAACATGAGCAAGAAAATACCAGGTGCCAACATGAGCAAGAAAATACCAGGTACCAACAGGACTGAGAAAATACCAGGTACCAACAGGACTGAGAAAATACCAGGTACCAACATGAGCGAGAAAATACCAGGTACCAACATGAGCAATTAAATAAAAGGTACCAACAGGACCGAGAAAATACCAGATACCAACTTGAGTGAGAAAATACCAGGTACCAACAAGAACAAGAAAATACCATGTACCAACAAGAACAAGAAAATACCAGGTACCAACATGAGCAAGAGAATACCAGGTACCAACATGAGCGAGAAAATACCAGGTATCAACAGGACCAAGAAAATACCAGGTACCAACATGAGCAAGAAAATACCAGGTACCAACATGAGCAAGAAAATACCAGGTACCAACATGAGCGAGAAAATACAGGTACCAACATGAGCGAGAAAATACCAGGTACCAACATGAGTGAGAAAATACCAGGTACCAACAAGGACAAGAAAATACCAGGTACCAATATGAATAAGAAAATACCAGGTAACAACAAGAACAAGAAAATACCAGGTACCAACATGAACAAGAAAATACCAGGTACCAACATGAGCGAGAAAATATCAGGTATCAACAGGATTGAGAAAATACCAGGTACCAACAAGAGCAAGAAAATAACAGGTACCAACATGAGCAAGAAAATACCAGGTACCAACATGAGCAAGAAAATACCAGGTACCAACAAGAACAAGAAAATACCAGGTACCAACATGAACAAGAAAATACCAAAGATTCATAGATTCATAGATTAGTACTAAGCTAACTGCTCTTGTGAGCCTTTTTAAGCCTAGCCAATTATTCCTTGTGAGACTCAAACCCTGCACCTTGTGTTTGTAAGGCAAACACCTTAACCATTAGGCCACCCACCCAACCCCAGGTACCAACAAGAACAAGAAAATACCAGGTACCAACATGAGCGAGAAAATGCCAGGTACCAACAGAAGTGAGAAAATACCAGGTACCAACATGAACAAGAAAATACCAGGTATCAACATGAACAAGAAAATACCAGGTACCTACATGAGCGAGAAAATGCCAGGTACCAACAGAAGCAACAAAATACCAGCTACCAAGAAGAACAAAAAAATACCAGGAACCAACATGAACAAGAAAATACCAAGTAGCAACAGGAGCGAGAAAATACCAGGTATCAACATGAACAATTAAATAACAGGTAGCAACATGAGCGAGAAAATACCAGGTACCAACAAGAACAAGAAAATACCAGGTACCAACATGAGCGAGAAAATACCAGGTACCAACAAGAACCGAGAAAATACCAGGTACCAAAGGGACCGAGAAAATACCAGGTACCAACATGAGCGAGAAAATACTAGGTATCAAGATGAGCGAGAAAATACCAGGTACCAACACGAAGAAGAAAATAACAGGTACCAATAGGACCAAGAAAATACCAGGTACCAACTTGAGCGAGAAAATACCAGGTACCAACATGAGCGAGAAAATACCAGGTACCAACAAGGACAAGAAAATACCAGGTATCAACAAGAACAAGAAAACACCAGGTAGCAACATGAACGAGAAAATACCAGGTACCAACATGAACAATTAAATAACAGGTACCAACAGGACTGAGAAAATACCAGGTACCAACAGGACCGAGAAAATACCAGGTACGAAAATGAGCAAAAATGCCAGGTATTGATAAGAGAGAGAAAATACCAGGTACCAACAGGAGCGAGAAAATACCAGGTACCAATAGGAGCGAGAAAATACCAGGTACCAATATGAGTGAGAAGATACCAGGTACCAACATCAGTGAGAAAATACCAGGTATCAACATGAGCGAGAAAATACCAGGTATCAACATGAGCAAGAAAATACCAGGTACTAACATGAACAAGAAAATACCAGGTACCAACAGGAGCGAGAAAATACCAGGTACCAACATGAACAAGAAAATACCAGGTACCAACAAGAACAAGAAAATACCAGGTAACAACAAGAACAAGAAAATACCAGGTACCAACATGAACGAGAAAATACCAGGTATCAACGTGAGTGAGAAAATACCATGTACCAACAGGAGTGAGAAAATACCAGGTACCAACATGAGCGAGAAAATACCAGGTATCAACAGGACAAAGAAAATACCAGGTACCAACAAGAAAATACCAGGTACCAACATGAGCAAGAAAATACCAGGTACCAACATGAGCAAGAAAATACCAGGTACCAACATGAGCGAGAAAATACAGGTACCAACATGAGCGAGAAAACACCTGGTACCAACATGAGTGAGAAAATACCAGGTACCAACAAGGACAAGAAAATACCAGGTACCAATATGAATAAGAAAATACCAGGTAACAACAAGAACAAGAAAATACAAGGTACCAACATGAGCAAGAAAATACCAGGTACCAACATGAGCGAGAAAATATCAGGTATCAACAGGATTGAGAAAATACCAGGTACCAACAAGAGCAAGAAAATAACAGGTACCAACATGAGCAAGAAAATACCAGGTACCAACATGAGCAAGAAAATACCAGGTACCAACAAGAACAAGAAAATACCAGGTACCAACATGAACAAGAAAATACCAGGTACCAAAAAGAACAAGAAAATACCAGGTACCAACATGAGCGAGAAAATGCCAGGTACCAACAGAAGTGAGAAAATACCAGGTGCCAACATGAACAAGAAAATACCAGGTATCAACATGAACAAGAAAATACCAGGTACCAACATGAGCGAGAAAATGCCAGGTACCAACAGAAGCAAGAAAATACCAGCTACCAACAAGAACAAAAAAATACCAGGAACCAACATGAACAAGAAAATACCAAGTAGCAACAGGAGCGAGAAAATACCAGGTATCAACATGAACAATTAAATAACAGGTAGCAACATGAGCGAGAAAATACCAGGTACCAACAAGAACAAGAAAATACCAGGTACCAACATGAGCGAGAAAATACCAGGTACCAACAAGAACCGAGAAAATACCAGGTACCAACAGGACCGAGAAAATACCAGGTACCAACATGAGCGAGAAAATACTAGGTATCAAGATGAGCGAGAAAATACCAGGTACCAACAAGAAGAAGAAAATAACAGGTACCAATAGGACCGAGAAAATACCAGGTACCAACTTGAGCGAGAAAATACCAGGTACCAACATGAGCGAGAAAATACCAGGTACCAACAAGGACAAGAAAATACCAGGTATCAACAAGAACAAGAAAATACCAGGTAGCAACATGAATGAGAAAATACCAGGTACCAACATGAACAATTAAATAACAGGTACCAACAGGACCGAGAAAATACCAGGTACCAACAGGACCGAGAAAATACCAGGTACGAAAATGAGCAAAAATGCCAGGTATTGATAAGAGAGAGAAAATACCAGGTACCAACAGGAGCGAGAAAATACCAGGTACCAACAGGAGCGAGAAAATACCAGGTACCAATATGAGTGAGAAGATACCAGGTACCAACATCAGTGAGAAAATACCAGGTATCAACATGAGCGAGAAAATACCAGGTATCAACATGAGCAAGAAAATACCAGGTACTAACATGAACAAGAAAATACCAGGTACCAACAGGAGCGAGAAAATACCAGGTACCAACATGAACAAGAAAATACCAGGTACCAACATGAACAAGAAAATACCAGGTACCAACAAGAACAAGAAAATACCAGGTACCAACATGAACGAGAAAATACCAGGTATCAACGTGAGTGAGAAAATACCAGGTACCAACAGGAGTGAGAAAATACCAGGTACCAACATGAGCGAGAAAATACCAGGTTTCAACATGAGCAAGAAAATACCAGGTACCAACATGAGCAAGAAAATACCAGGTACCAGCATGAGCAAGAAAATACCAGGTACCAACATAAGGGAGAAGGTACCAGGTACCAACACGAGCGAGAAAATACCAGGTACCAACACGAGCGAGAAAATACCAGGTATCAACATGAGCGAGAAAATACCAGGTACCAACATAAGTGAGAACGTACCAGGTACCAACATGAGCGAGAAAATACCAGGTATGAACAAGAACAAGAAAATACCAGGTACTAACATGAACAAGAAAATATCAGGTATCAACATGAGTGAGAAAATACCAGGTACCAACATGATCAAGAAAATACCAGGTACCAACAAGAACAAGAAAATATCAGGTACCAACAGAAGCGAGAAAATACCAGGTACTAACATGAAGAAGAAAATACCATGTACCAACATGAGTGAGAATATACCAGGTACCAACATGAGCAAGAAAATACCAGGTACCAACAGGACCGAGAAAATACCAGGTAACAACAGGAGCGAGAAAATACCAGGTAACAACATGCGCGAGAAAATACCATGTATCAACATGAGCTAGAAAATACCAGGTACCAACAAGAACAAGAAAATACCAGGTACCAACATGAACAAGAAAATACCAGGTACCAACAAGAAAAAATCCAGGTATCAACATGAGCAATTAAATAACAGGTACCAACATGAACAAGAAAATACCAGGTACCAACAGGAGCAACAATATACCAGGTACCAACATGAACAAGAAAATACCAAGTAGCAACAGGAGCGAGAAAATACCAGGTATCAACATGAGCGAGCAAATACCAGGTACCAACAAAAACAAGAAAATACCAGGTACCGACATGAGCTAGAAAATACCAGGTACCAACAAGAACAAGAAAATACCAGGTACCAACATGAACAAGAAAATACCAGGTACCAACAAGAAAATACCAGGTATCAACATGAGCAATTAAATAACAGGTACCAACATGAACAAGAAAATACCAGGTACCAACATGAGCAAGAATATACCAGGTACCAACTTGAGTGAGAAAATACCAGGTACCAACATGAGCGAGAAATGCCAGGTAACAACAGGACCGAGAAAATGCCAGGTACCAACATGAGCAAGAAAATACCAGGTGCCAGCATGAGCAAGAAAATACCAGGTACCAACATAAGTGAGAAGGTACCAACATGAGCGAGAAAATACCAGGTACCAACACAAGCGAGAAAATACCAGGTATCAACATGAGCGAAAAAATACCAGGTACCAACATGAGCGAGAAAATACCAGGTACCAACAGGACCGAGAAAATACCAGGTACCAACATGAGCGAGAAAATACCAGGTACCAACATGAGCAATTAAATAACAGGTACCAACAGGACCGAGAAAATACCAGATACCAACTTGAGTGAGAAAATACCAGGTACCAACAAGAACAAGAAAATACCATGTACCAACATGAACAACCAGGGAGCAACAAGAACAAGAAAATACCAGGTACCAACAAGAACAAGAACAAGAAAATACCAGGTACCAAAATGAGCAAGAAAATACCAGGTACCAACAGGAGCGAGAAAATACCAGGTACCAACAGGAGCGAGAAAATACCAGGTACCAATATGAGTGAGAAGATACCAGGTACCAACATCAGTGAGAAAATACCAGGTATCAACATGATCGAGAAAATACCAGGTATCAACATGAGCAAGAAAATACCAGGTACCAACATGAGCAAGAAAATACCAGGTACCAACAGGACCGAGAAAATACCAGGTACCAACAGGAGCGAGAAAATACCAGGTAACAACATGAGCGAGAAAATACCAGGTATCAACATGAGCTAGAAAATACCAGGTACCAACAAGAACAAGAAAATACCAGGTACCAACATGAACAAGAAAATACCAGGTACCAACAAGAAAAAATCCAGGTATCAACATGAGCAATTAAATAACAGGTACCAACATGAACAAGAAAATACCAGGTACCAACATGAGCAAGAATATACCAGGTACCAACATGAACAAGAAAATACCAGGTAGCAACAGGAGCGAGAAAATACCAGGTATCAACATGAGCGAGAAAATACCAGGTACCAACAAAAACAAGACAATACCAGGTACCGACATGAGCTAGAAAATACCAGGTACCAACAAGAACAAGAAAATACCAGGTACCAACATGAACAAGAAAATACCAGGTACCAACAAGAAAATACCAGGTATCAACATGAGCAATTAAATAACAGGTACCAACATGAACAAGAAAATACCAGGTACCAACATGAGCAAGAATATACCAGGTACCAACTTGAGCGAGAAAATACCAGGTACCAACATGAGCGAGAAATGCCAGGTACCAACAGGACAGAGAAAATGCCAGGTACCAACATGAGCAAGAAAATACCAGGTGCCAGCATGAGCAAGAAAATACCAGGTACCAACATAAGTGAGAAGGTACCAGGTACCAACATGAGTGAGAAAATACCAGGTACCAACACAAGCGAGAAAATACCAGGTATCAACATGAGCGAGAAAATACCAGGTAACAACATGAGCGAGAAAATACCAGGTACCAACAGGACCGAGAAAATACCAGGTACCAACATGAGCGAGAAAATACCAGGTACCAACATGAGCAATTAAATAACAGGTACCAACAGGACTGAGAAAATACCAGATACCAACTTGAGTGAGAAAATACCAGGTACCAACAAGAACAAGAAAATACCATGTACCAACATAAACAAGAAAATACCAGGTAACAACAAGAACAAGAAAATACCAGGTACCAACAAGAACAAGAAAATACCAGGTACCAAAATGAGCAAGAAAATACCAGGTACCAACAGAAGCGAGAAAATACCAGGTACCAACAGGAGCGAGAAAATACCAGGTACCAATATGAGTGAGAAGATACCAGGTACCAACATCAGTGAGAAAATACCAGGTATCAACATGAGCGAGAAAATACCAGGTATCAACATGAGCAAGAAAATACCAGGTACTAACATGAACAAGAAAATACCAGGTACCAACAGGAGCGAGAAAATACCAGGTACCAACATGAACAAGAAAATACCACGTACCAACAAGAACAAGAAAATACCAGGTACCAACAAGAACAAGAAAATACCAGGTACCAACATGAACGAGAAAATACCAGGTATCAACGTGAGTGAGAAAATACCATGTACCAACAGGAGAGAGAAAATACCAGGTACCAACATGAGCGAGAAAATACCAGGTATCAACAGGACCAAGAAAATACCAGGTACCAACAAGAAAATACCAGGTACCAACATGAGCAAGAAAATACCAGGTACCAACATGAGCAAGAAAATACCAGGTACCAACATGAGTGAGAAAATACAGGTACCAACATGAGCGAGAAAATACCAGGTACCAACATGAGTGAGAAAATACCAGGTACCAACAAGGACAAGAAAATACCAGGTACCAATATGAATAAGAAAATACCAGGTAACAACAAGAACAAGAAAATACCAGGTACCAACATGAGCAAGAAAATACCAGGTACCAACATGAGCGAGAAAATATCAGTTATCAACAGGATTGAGAAAATACCAGGTACCAACAAGAGCAAGAAAATAACAGGTACCAACATGAGCAAGAAAATACCAGGTACCAACATGAGCAAGAAAATACCAGGTACCAACAAGAACAAGAAAATACCAGGTACCAACATGAACAAGAAAATACCAGGTACCAACAAGAACAAGAAAATACCAGGTACCAACATGAGCGAGAAAATGCCAGGTACCAACAGAAGTGAGAAAATACCAGGTACCAACATGAACAAGAAAATACCAGGTATCAACACGAACAAGAAAATACCAGGTACCAACATGAGCGAGAAAATGCCAGGTACCAACAGAAGCAAGAAAATACCAGCTACCAACAAGAACAAAAAAATACCAGGAACCAACATGAACAAGAAAATACCAAGTAGCAACAGGAGCGAGAAAATACCAGGTATCAACATGAACAATTAAATAACAGGTAGCAACATGAGTGAGAAAATACCAGGTACCAACAAGAACAAGAAAATACCAGGTACCAACATGAGCGAGAAAATACCAAGTACCAACAAGAACCGAGAAAATACCAGGTACCAACAGGACCGAGAAAATACCAGGTACCAACATGAGCGAGAAAATACCAGGTTTCAACATGAGCAAGAAAATACCAGGTACCAACATGAGCAAGAAAATACCAGGTACCAGCATGAGCAAGAAAATACCAGGTACCAACATAAGTGAGAAGGTACCAGGTACCAACATGAGCGAGAAAATACCAGGTACCAACACGAGCGAGAAAATACCAGGTATCAACATGAGCGAGAAAATACCAGGTACCAACATAAGTGAGAAGGTACCAGGTACCAACATGAGCGAGAAAATACCAGGTACGAACAAGAACAAGAAAATACCAGGTACTAACATGAACAAGAAAATATCAGGTATCAACATGAGTGAGAAAATACCAGGTACCAACATGATCAAGAAAATACCAGGTACCAACAAGAACAAGAAAATACCAGGTACCAACAGAAGCGAGAAAATACCAGGTACTAACATGAACAAGAAAATACCATGTACCAACATGAGTGAGAATATACCAGGTACCAACATGAGCAAGAAAATACCAGGTACCAACAGGACCGAGAAAATACCAGGTACCAACAGGAGCGAGAAAATACCAGGTAACAACATGAGCGAGAAAATACCAGGTATCAACATGAGCTAGAAAATACCAGGTACCAACAAGAACAAGAAAATACCAGGTACCAACATGAACAAGAAAATACCAGGTACCAACAAGAAAAAATCCAGGTATCAACATGAGCAATTAAATAACAGGTACCAACATGAACAAGAAAATACCAGGTACCAACATGAGCAAGAATATACCAGGTACCAACATGAACAAGAAAATACCAGGTAGCAACAGGAGCGAGAAAATACCAGGTATCAACATGAGCGAGAAAATACCAGGTACCAACAAAAACAAGAAAATACCAGGTACCGGCATGAGCTAGAAAATACCAGGTACCAACAAGAACAAGAAAATACCAGGTACCAACATGAACAAGAAAATACCAGGTACCAACATGAACAAGAAAATACCAGGTACCAACAAGAAAATACCAGGTATCAACATGAGCAATTAAATAACAGGTACCAACATGAACAAGAAAATACCAGGTACCAACATGAGCAAGACTATACCAGGTACCAACTTGAGCGAGAAAATACCAGGTACCAACATGAGCGAGAAATGCCAGGTACCAACAGGACCGAGAAAATGCCAGGTACCAACATAAGCAAGAAAATACCAGGTGCCAGCATGAGCAAGAAAATACCAGGTACCAACATAAGTGAGAAGGTACCAGGTACCAACATGAGCGAGAAAATACCAGGTACCAACACAAGCGAGAAAATACCAGGTATCAACATGAGCGAGAAAATACCAGGTACCAACATGAGCGAGAAAATACTAGGTACCAACAGGACCAAGAAAATACCAGGTACCAACATGAGTGAGAAAATACCAGGTACCAACATGAGCAATTAAATAACAGGTACCAACAGGACCGAGAAAATACCAGATACCAACTTGAGTGAGAAAATACCAGGTACCAACAAGAACAAGAAAATACCATGTACCAACATGAACAAGAAAATACCAGGTAACAACAAGAACAAGAAAATACCAGGTACCAACAAGAACAAGAACAAGAAAATACCAGGTACCAAAATGAGCAAGAAAATACCAGGTACCAACATGAGCGAGAAAATACCAGGTATCAACAGGACCAAGAAAATACCAGGTACCAACAAGAAAATACCAGGTACCAACATGAGCAAGAAAATACCAGGTACCAACATGAGCAAGAAAATACCAGGTACCAACATGAGCGAGAAAATACAGGTACCAACATGAGCGAGAAAATACCAGGTACCAACATGAGTGAGAAAATACCAGGTACCAACAAGGACAAGAAAATACCAGGTATCAATATGAATAAGAAAATACCAGGTAACAACAAGAACAAGAAAATACCAGGTACCAGCATGAGCAAGAAAATACCAGGTACCAACATGAGCGAGAAAATATCAGGTATCAACAGGATTGAGAAAATACCAGGTACCAACAAGAGCAAGAAAATACCAGGTACCAACAAGAACAAGAAAATACCAGGTACCAACATGAACAAGAAAATACCAGGTACCAACAAGAACAAGAAAATACCAGGTACCAACATGAGCGAGAAAATGCCAGGTACCAACAGAAGCGAGAAAATACCAGGTACCAACACGAACAAGAAAATACCAGGTATCAACATGAACAAGAAAATACCAGGTACCAACATGAGCGAGAAAATGCCAGGTACCAACAGAAGTGAGAAAATACCAGCTACCAACAAGAACAAGAAAATACCAGGAACCAACATGAACAAGAAAATACCAAGTAGCAACAAGAGCGAGAAAATACCAGGTATCAACATGAACAATTAAATAACAGGTAGCAACATGAGCGAGAAAATACCAGGTACCAGCATGAGCGGGAAAATACCAGGTACCAACATGAACAATAAATAACAGGTAGCAACAGGAGTGAGAAAATATCAGGTACCCACATGAGCAAGAAAATACCAGGTACCAACATGAGCGAGAAAATACAGGTACCAACATGAGTGAGAAAATACCAGGTACCAACAAGGACAAGAAAATACCAGGTACCAATACGAATAAGAAAATACCAGGTACCAACATGAGCAAGAAAATACCAGGTACCAACATGAGTGAGAAAATATCAGGTATCAACAGGATTGGGAAAATACCAGGTACTAACAAGAGCAAGAAAATACCAGGTACCAACATGAGCAAGAAAATACCAGGTACCAACAGGAGCAAGAAAATACCAAGTACCAACAAACATGAGCGAGAAAATACCAAGTACCAACATGAACAAGAAAATACCAGGTATCAACATGAACAAGAAAATACCAGGTACCAACAGGAGCGAGAAAATACCAGGTACCAACATGAGTAAGAAAATACCAGGTACCAACAGGACCAAGAAAATACCAGGTACCAACAAGAACAAGAAAATATCAGGTTCCAACAGGAGCGAGAAAATACCAGGTATCAACAGGAGCAAGAAAATACCAGGTACCAACATGAACAAGAAAATACTAGGTACCAACATGAGTGAGAAAATGCCAGGTACCAACAGAAGCGAGAAAATACCAGCTACCAACAAGAACAAGAAAATACCAGGTACCAACATGAACAAGAAAATATCAAGTAGCAACAGGAGCGAGAAAATACCAGGTATAAACATGAACAATTAAATAACAGGTAGCAACATGAGCGAGAAAATACCAGGTACCAGCATGAACGAGAAAATACCAGGTACCAACATGAACAATAAATAACAGGTAGCAACAGGAGTGAGAAAATACCAGGTATCAACATGAGCGAGAATATACCATGTACCAACATGAACAAGAAAATGCCAGGTACCAACATGAGCGAGAAAATACCAGGTATCAACAAGAACAAGAAAATACCAGGTACCAACAGGACTGAGAAAATACCAGGTACCAACATAAGTGAAAAAATACCAGGTACCAACATGAGCGAGAAAATACCAGGTACCAACAGGAGCGAGAAAATACTAGGTACCAACAGGACCAAGAAAATACCAGGTATCAACATGAACAAGAAAATATTAGGTATCAACATGAACAAGAAAATATTAGGTACCAAAAAGAACAAGAAAATACCAGGTACCAACAAGAACAAGAAAATACCAGGTACCAACATGACCGAGAAAATACCAGGTATCAACAAGAACAAGAAAATACCAGGTACCAACAGGACTGAGAAAATACCAGGTACCAACATGAGCAAGAAAATACCAGGTATCAACATGAGCAATTAAATAACAGGTGCCAACAGGACCGAGAAAATTCCAGGTATCAACATGAGTGAGGACATACCAGGTACCAACATGAGCAAGACAATACCAGGTACCAACAAGAACAAGAAAATACCAGGTACCAACATAAGTGAGAAGGTTCCAGGCACCAACATGAGCGAGGACATACTAGGTACCAACAAGAACAAGAAAATACTAGGTATCAACATGAGCGAGAAAATACAAGGTACCAACATGAGTGAGAAAATATCAGGTACCAACATGAACAAGAAAATACCAGGTACCAATAAGAACAAGAAAATACCAGATATCAACATAAGTGAGAAGGTACCAGGTATCAACATGAGTGAGAAAATACCAGGTACCAACATTAGCAAAAAAATACCAGGTACCAACAGGACCGAGAAAATACCAGGTACCAACATGAGCAAGAAAATACCAGGTACCAACAGGACCGAGAAAATACCAGGTATCAACATGAGCGAGAAAATACCAGGTAACAACATGAGCAATTAAATAACAGGTACCAACAGGACCGAGAAAATACCAGGTACCAACATGAACAAGAAAATACCAGGTATCAACATGAACAAGAAAATACCAGGTACCAACAAGACCGAGAAAATACCAGGTACCAACAGGACCGAGAAAATACCAGGTACCAACATGTACAATTAAATAACAGGTACCAACAGGACCGAGAAAGTACCAGGTATCAACATGAGCGAGAAAATACCAGGTATCAACATGAGCAATTAACTAACGGGTACCAACAGGACCGAGAAAATACCAGGTATCAACATGAGCAAGAAAATACCAGGTACCAACATAATTGAGAAGGTACCAGGTACCAACATGAGTGAGGACATACCAGGTACCAACAAGAACAAGAAAATACTAGGTATCAACATGAGCGAGAAAATACCAGGTACCAACATGAGCAAAAAATACCAGGTATCAACATGAGTGAGAAAATATCAGGTACCAACATGAGCATGAACATTTTGGTGTGGAAAACAGTTTACATACAAACATTTAAGTAAATGTGGATGCACTTTACATGCACACTTTTAAAGTAGGAAGCAATATTTACAAAGTAGAGTCATGTGATAAGTAGATATAAGAGATGAAGAGAGCTAAGAAACACTCATAGGAAATTACCTATGGGAGGTTACAGAAAGCTAAGGAACCAGAGAGAGAGAATCCCCTGGGGACAATATACTTGAAATGATTAGGTGGGGTGAAGGCAGGTACATTTCCATTTTGTGGACTTGTGTTTGAAAAGCTGGGTTTTGAAGTTTTCTGAGTTTGGTATGGTTCTTAGAGAGGAAGGAAGAGAGTTCCATTTTTTGCCTAGTGAGACAGAGAGAAGAAGTTGGCCAGCTGGACGTTTGGGTTTGTAGATAGCAACTAGGTTTTGATGTTCAGATCTGAGAGTTCTGTTGGGGGTGTAAGGGGGAAGGATATTTGTTAGAGCTGGACATTTTGTTGGGTGAAGTACAAGTCTGTTTGCAGTGGTGAGTTGGAGAATGTCTAAGTAGTTTGGGAGTTCAAGCCAATTTAGGGATCATAGGCTAAGACGATGATAGGTAGAAATTTTGAAATTGGTGGCAAATTTAGAGATTTTATTGTAGCAGTTTTCTAGTTTGGAGGTGATATAGGAGGACAGGTTAGTTAAGAGAGGGGCTCCATATAATAAGGAAGGAAGCAGATAAGTAGTGGTCAGTGTATGCCTAGTAGAGTAGGAGAGAAAGCGATTGTTCCAATACAGCATACCTAGCTTTTGGTGGGTTTTCTTAATATTTTGTTGAATATGAATATTAAATTTGAGCTGTTCATCAATAGTAATGCCAAGTAGTTTAGCAGTAGGAACCACTTCTATAGGTGAGTTGGTTTGACATTATTTTTGTCTTAGGAGTAGGTCTTTGTGGGAGGGAATAGTAGGATTTTTGATTTACTTGCATTGAGAGAGAGAGAGGTGGTTTTGGTGCACATGAGCAAGAAAATACCAGGTACCAACAGGACCAAGAAAATACCAGGTACCAACTTGAGCGAGAAAATACCAGGTACCAACATGACAGAGAAAATACCAGGTACCAACATAAGCGAGAAAATACCAGGTATCAATATAAGCGATTACATAACAGGTACCGACAGGACCGAGAAAATACCAGATACCAACTTGAGTGAGAAAATACCTGGTATCAACATGAGTGAGAAAATACCAGGTATCAACATGAGCGAGAAAATACCAGGTATCAATATGAGCGAGAAAATACCAGGTATCAACATGAGCGAGAAAATACCAGGTATCAACATGAGCAAGAAAAATACCAGGTACCAACATGAGCAAAAAAATACCAGGTACCAACATGAACAAGAAAATACCAGGTACCAACAGGCCTGAGAAAATACCAGGTATCAACAGGAGCGAGAAAATACCAGGTATCAACAAGAACAAGAAAATACCAGGTACCAACATGAGCGAGAAAATACCAGGTACCAACATGAGCGAGAAAATACCAGTTAGCAACATGAGTGAGAAAATACCAGGTACCAACAGGACCGAGAAAATACCAGGTACCAACATGAGCGAGAAAATACCAGGTACCAACATGAGTGAGAAAATACCAGGTACCAACAGGACCGAGAAAATACCAGGTACCAACATGAGCGAGAAAATACCAGGTACCAACAGGACCGAGAAAATACCAGGTAAACATGAGCAAGAAAATACCAGGTACCAACAGAACCGAGAAAATACCAGGTACCAACATAAGTGAGAAAATACCAGGTATCAACATGAGCAATTAAATAACAGGTACCAACAGGAGCGAGAAAATACCAGGTACCAACATGAGCGAGAAAATATCAGGTATCAACATGAGCGAGAAAATATCAGGTATCAACATGAGCAAGAAAAATACCAGGTACCAACATGAGCGAAAAAATACCAGGTACCAACATGAGCGAGAAAATACCAGGTACCAACAAGAACAAGAAAATACCAGGTATCAACAAGAACAAGAAAATACCAGGTAGCAACATGAGTGAGAAAATACCAGGTAGCAACATGAGTGAGAAAATACCAGGTACCAACAAGAACAAGAAAATACTAGGTACCAACAAGAACAAAAAAATACCAGGTACCAACATGAACAAGAAAATACCAGGTACCAACATGAGTGAGAAAATACCAGGTACCAACATGAGCGAGAAAATACCAGGTACCAACATGAGCGAGAAAATACCAGGTACCAACATGAACAAGAAAATATCAGGTACCAACAAGAACAAGAAAATACCAGGTACCAACAAGAAAATACCAGGTACCAACAAGAACAAGAAAATACCAGGTATCAACATGAGCGAGAAAATACCAGGTACCAACATGAGTTAGAAAATACCAGGTACCAACATGAGTGAGAAAATACCAGGTACCAAAAGGACTGAGAAAATACCAGGTAGCAACATGAACAATTAAATAACAAGCATCAACATGAGTGAGAAAATACCAGGTACCAACAAGAACAAGAAAATACCAGGTACCAACAAGAACAAGAAAATACCAGGTAGCAACAGGAGCGAGAAAATACCAGGTACCAACATGAACAAGAAAATACCAGGTACCAACAGGAGCGAGAAAATACCAGGTACCAACATGAGCAAGAAAATACCAGGTACCAACATGAACAAGAAAATACCAGGTACCAACAGGAGCAAGAAAATAACAGGTACCAACATGAGTGAGAAAATACCAGGTACCAACATGAGCGAGAAAATACCAGGTATTAACATGAGCAATTAAATACCAGGTACCAACAGGACCGAGAAAATACCAGGTACCAACATGAGCAAGAAAATACCAGGTACTAACATGAGAGAGAAAATACCAGGTACCAACAAGAACAAGAAAATACCAGGTATCAACATGAGCGAGAAAATACCAGGTATCAACATGAGTGAGAAAATACCAGGTACCAACAAGAACAAGAACATACCAGGTATCAACATGAGCAAGAAAATACCAGGTATCAACATGAGTGCGAAAATACCAGGTACCAACAGGACCGAGAAAATACCAGGTACTAACATGAGCAAGAAAATACCAGGTACCAACATGAGCAAGAAAATACCAGGTACCAACAAAAACAAGAAAATACCAGGTACCAACATGAGCGAGAAAATACCAGGTATCAACATGAGCAAGAAAATACCAGGTACCAACATGAACAAGAAAATAGCAGGTATCAATGGGACCGAGGAAATACCAGGTACCAACATGAGCTAGAAAATACTAGGTATCAACATGAGCGAGAAAATACCAGGTATCAACATGAGCGAGAAAATACCAGGTATCAACATGAACGAGAAAATACCAGGTACCAACTTGAGCGAGAGAATACCAGGTATCAACATGAGCAAGAAAATACCAGGTACCAACATGAACAAGAAAATAGCAGGTACCAACAGGACCAAGAAAATACCAGGTACCAACATGACCGAGAAAATACCAGGTACCAGCAAGAAGAAAATAACAGGTACCAACATGAACAAGAAATTACCAGGTACCAACATGAGCGAGAAAATACCAGGTACCAACATGAACAAGAAAATACCAGGTAGTAACATAATACCAGGTAGTAACATGAACAAGAAACTACCAGGTACCAACATGAGCGAGAAAATACCAGGTACCAACAAGAACAAGAAAATACCAGGTACCAACATGAGCGAGAAAATACCAGGTATCAACATGAACGAGAAAATACCAGGTATCAACATGAACGAGAAAATACCTGGTATCAACATGAGCGAGAAAATACCAGGTATCAAGATGAGCAAGAAAATACCAGGTACCAACATGAGCAAGAAAATACCAGGTATCAACATGAGAGAGAAAATACCAGGTACCAACATGAGTGAGAAAATACCAGGTACCAGCATCAGCAAGAAGGCACCAGGTGCCAACCAAAACATTACTGGCAGTAAGTAACATTTTATAGATTTACTTCTCAGGTAATTATTGATTAATTCCTTGAACACTGGGACATTCCATAAAGTTTGGTCTACATGTATTGTCCATATATGGAAAATGCAAAAATGCATAGCCTTCCCATCTGTGTGGGGACCAAAGTATTTATAGTACTTTACATCCTTACTTCAGGGACCTTTCAGAGATGAGCAAGGAGCACATCAGGTATTAAGCATCTTCCTGTAGAATACTGAATAAATTACCTTACATACTTTGACATGTGGACGACTGTATTAGGTTTCCTAGCAGACCAGAGGAGAAGCCCACTACTGTGCATGGTTGTTATATCACTTGCCTCCGTGAGGTACTCGGGCCATGAACTGCACACATGTAACAATGAAGGCAGAATGTGGCCTGCAATCCCACCAAAGTTTGGACTGGAAAGGCTATTATTCCATGAACCACTAGCTAGCATCTAATGCATAACAGATTGCAATCAGTGTGTCCACAGAGTACCCAGAAAGTCCTATGATTCACATATATAGCATGCATCGCAGCTTTATCACCGTTTCCTCTAAAGGGACATTCTACAGGGCCATATACTTGGTAAGTGCAGGCACTGTGGCTAAAGCAAATGTACACATGTATACTTATAGTGCTTCTGGATGTAGTAACCCCCTATATATGTTGAAATTGCTACTGTTCTGGATAATGATGTCCTTACAGCACTCACAGAACATTAGCAAACTCCAGTACAAGAAAGTACATACACAAATACTATCATTATTAAGCATGTGTTCATCCTGTTGAAAGTCTGTTTTTACTGCCTTCTAACATTTCTGCATTGTGACCTTGCCATGCACTACATGAGGTTACTAGGCTAATGGCCCTGGGGCCCTTACAAGCCTGGCCAAGAGTTTATCCCCAAAAAGAAATGTTTCTAGCATGTGCAATGCTGTATAATATTATCTTAAGATGTCAGGCTGGCTAGCCCCAAGATACAGGAAGAATCAGGCAATGGACGAATGACTGACAATGAAGGCGCAGGAATGCTGGCAGCAGACAATGATGAAGAGGATCAGGAGCAAGTAATTGCACCAATCCAGAGAGTGATGTGCACAGTACAAGACAGTGCAGGGAAGCAGTGCTACCTAGTTCAGAACTATGGGTCCCAATGAGCACAAAATGACCATGCAGCAACATAATGCATGCATATGCAGGCCATGCTCTTCAGTACATTGTCAGGCCATACTCCACAAACACCACAAAATAAGTAGGGTGTTGTAGGTCACAGTCATCATCAGGTGAGTAGACAGTGAGGTACATAATGACACATGGCTGACAACATAAAATGGGTTGAGACAGCATGTCTGAGGAGACAGAGATGGGAGGTTGTGTGGTGACAGGTGCATTGTATCAAAGATGACTTCCTCCTGTGATGTGTTCAGGGTACCATTTTGTGACAGTGACCTCAGAGCATTTTACTGGTCTGGAGTAGTAGGGTTTGGAACCTCCCATGGGGTTGATGGTGTGTGATAGCAGGAGTAACACCTGAGTGGAATCTGCCAAGATGTCCTGCCAGTGGAGGCTGAGTGTCATCACGACACACAGTAAATTGCAGGAGAATGTCATATACTTTCTGATTTGGGTGAGGCTGTGTACCTTGCAATGACCTACCTACATGATCATTATGGGTATGTTCCACTCCACAACTGCAGACAACACAATCTATCTAGGCAGTGGTGGTGACACTAGCAATCCCCTGCATGGAGGTGCAAACAAAATCAGTGTGTGCCACACAGACAGTAACCATATGCCTGTAGGTACAAACAGAATCAGTGAGTGAAACACAGACCATATAAAACCAAACTTTACACTGTCTATGGACTCCATGTTCCCACATAGCTATTACTGGCAGTGCTGGATGACATCCTCACAAATGCCATGCAGTGTAACCATCAGCTCCACTGTCGATTGGGTAGCTGCAATTGTGCCTAGATGATAGAACAGTACACCTGCTGCTGGATCCCAAGGGCCACCTACATGTGTCCAACTGTGATATGTGATGGCATTAGCACTGTGTGATGATGTGTTATGGTCGCCATACCACATTAGATGCAGTATCCAACTGTGATATGTGATAGCATTAGGCACTGTGTGAGGATGTGTTATGCTGGCCATACCACATCAGATGTACTGCTCAAGTGTGACATACAATAGCATTGGTCACTGTGTGAGGATGTGTCATGGTGACTATACCACATTAGATGTGCCCAGCTGTGACATATGATGGCACTGGGTGTGTTATGGTGGCCATACCACATTTGATACAGTGCCCAGCTGTTATTTGTGATGGCATGAGATACCATGTGAAGATGTGTTATGGTGGCCATACCACATCAGATGCAGTAGCCAACTCTGATATATGATGGCATTAGACATTGTGTGAGGATGTGTGTTGGTGGCCATACCACATCAGATGCAGTGGTCAGTTGTGAGATATGTGATGGCATTAGGCACTGCATGAAGATGTGTAATGGTGACTATACCACATCAGATGCAATGGTCAACTGTGATGTCTGATGGAATTAGGCATCATGTGAGCATGTGTTATGGTGACTATACCACATCAAATGCAGTGGCCAGCTGTGATATGTGATGACATTATGCACTGTGTGAGGATGTGTGTTGGTGGCCATACCACATCAGATGCAGTGGTCAGCTGTGATATGCGATGGCATTAAGCACTGTATGAGGATGTGTCATGGTGACTATACATCAGATGCAGTAGTCAGCTGTGATGTGTGATGGAATTAGGCACCATGTGAGGATGTGTTATAGGGACTATACCACATCAGATGCAGTGCCCAGCTATGATATATGTCGGCATTAGGTACCATGCAATGATGTGTTATGGTGACTATACCACATCAGATGCAGTGGCCAGCTGTGATATGTGATGGCATTAAGCACTGTATGAGGACGTGTCATGGTGACTATACCACATCCGATGCAGTGGCCAGCTGTGATATGTGATGGCATTAGGCACTGTGTGATGATGTGTTATGGTGGCCATACATTAGATGCAGTGTCCAACTATGATATGTGATAGTGTTAGTCACTGTGTGAGATTGTGTTATGGTGGCCATACCACATCAGATGCAGTGCCTAGCTGTGATATATGATGGTGTTTGGTACCATGTGATGATGTGTTATGGTGACTATACCACATCAGATGCAGTCAGCTGTGATATGTGATGGTGTTAAGCACTGTATTAGGATGTGTTATGGTGGCCATACAACATCAGATGCTGTGGCCAGCTGTGATATGTGATGGCAAGTAGGCAATGTGTGTTGGTAAAAAACCAATAAAAGTCCACCAATGGAAGCAGCAAAAATGGACAAGATGAAAAAAACAACCAGATAGCGTGTTACAAATTTATTCTCCGCTTTCGTCACAGACTTCTTCAGAATGATGTCTGTGACGAAAGCGGAGAATAAATTTGTAACATGCTATCTGGTTGTTTTTTCATCGTGTCCATTTTTGCTGCTTCCATTGGTGGACTTTTATTGTTTTTTTGGCGTTCTTCTTGAGCACTCGTGTTGTTCTTTGTTACTAATGTGTGTTGCTAGCCATACTATATCAGATGCAGTGGCCAGCTGTGATATGTGATGACATTAGGCACTATGTCAGGATGTGTTATGGTGACTATGCCACATCAGATGCAGTGCATTCATCTGTTAATTTTGCAGCAAAAGAGGACCTTACTGGTGCTCAGAACACACTTTCACTCCATACTGTGACTGTATGTTTACCCAAGATGGAGACAATGCCACTGTGCCATCAGACTGAAACTCTGCTATCTGTGGTTCAGCATCTCTGTCAACCCCTGCACCTGTGCTAATATCAGACTGTTGCTCTGCCCCAGTCTTAGCAGGTGTCACCATAGCAGTATTCAGAAATTGCTTTCTATACATTTTTCACAGCTACCATTTCACTCCACAGGAATGTGCCATTACTTTCTTAGTATACTTACAAGGCAATGCCTACATCTGTAAGTGCCTAGTGGACAGCACCTGGTTGGTTCATGAAGGAGACCACAATGACATTCTATCCCCTATATGGTCAGTGCAGGGAACACTTTTGAGGCCCCTATGTTGTTCCATTCCATAAAGCTGGTCTAGTATGGCATGGCTGAAGTGCTGACACCAGTCAAAGGCATTAACAAGACAAGGACAGCAGAGCAGTATGATGACCTGTGATATCACCACCATAATGTGTGAAATGAAGCTGCTACACAACAATGTCCCAAATGTTACTGTCAATGTGCTGCACTTCTTCCTTTTTTTGAAATGTTTGGGGAACTGCTCTGACAGCTGGCATTTTTCTGCCTGTAAGTGTAACAAATATGTATGGGTTACTGTGTGCTGCTTTAATGTAAGAGGTGGTACAGGTGACACAACATGTAACATAACAGACATGTATGGGTTATTGTGTGCTGCTTTAATGTAAGAGGTGGTAGAGGTGACACATCTAACAATAGACATGTATGGGTTATTGTGTGCTGCTTTAATGTAAGAGGTGGTAGAGGTGACAACATGCAACATAACAGACGTGTATGGGTTATTGTGTGCTGCTTTAACGTAAGAGATGGTAAAGGTGACAACATGTAACATAACAGATGTGTATGGGTTGTGTGCTGCTTTAATGTAAGAGGTGGTAGAGGTGACACAACAATGTAACATAACAGACTTGTATGGGTTATTGTGGGCTGCTTCAATGTAAGAGGTGGTAGAGGTGACAGCATGTAACATAACAGATGTGTATGGATTATTGTGTGCTGCTTTAATGTAAGAGGTGGTAGAGGTGACAACATGTAACATGACAGTTATGTATGGGTTATTGTGTGCTGCTTTAATGTAAGAGGTGGTAAAGGTGACACAACATGTAACATGACAGACATGTATTGGGCTATTGTGTGCTGCTTTAATGTAAGAGGTGGTAGAGGTGATGCAACATGTAACATAACAGATGTGTGTGGGTTAGTGTGTGCTGCTTTAATGAAAGGAGTGGTAGAGGTGGCAACATGTAACATGACAGACATGTATGGGTTATTGTGTGCTGCTTTAGTGTAAGAGGTGGTAGAGGTGACACATGTAACAAACGTGTATGGGTTATTGTGTGCTGCTTTAATGTAAGAGGTGGTAGAGGTGACACAACATGTAACATGACAGACGTGTATGGGTTATTTTGTGCTGCTTTAATGTAAGAGGTGGTGGAGGTGACATGTAACATGACAGACATGTATGGGTTATTGTGTACTGCTTTAATGTAAAGGGTGGCAGAGGTGACAACATGTAACATAAGAGACGTGTATGGGTTATTGTGTGCTGCTTTAATGTAAGAGGTGGTAGAGGTGACACAACATGTAACATAACGGATGTGTATGGGTTATTTGTGCTACTTTAATGTAAGAAGTGGTAGAGGTGACAACATATAACATAACAGTCATGTATGGGTTATTGTGTGCTGCTTTAATGTAAGAGGTGGTAGAAGTGACAACATATAACATGACAGACATGTATGTGTTATTGTGTGCTGCTTTAATGTAAGAGGGGGTAGAGGTGGCAACATGTAACATGACAGGCGTATATGGGTTATTGTGTGCTGCTTTAATGTAAGAGGTGGTAGAGTTAACACAACATGTAACATGACAGACATGTATGGGTTATTGTGTGCTGCTTTAATGTAAGAGGTGGTAGGGGAGACACAACATGTAACATAACAGACGTGTATGGGTTTATGTGTGCTGCTTTAATGTAAGAGGTGGTAGAGGTGACAACATGTAACATAACAGACGTGTATGGGTTTATGTGTGCTGCTTTAATGTAAGAGGTGGTAGAGGTGACAACATGTAACATAACAGACGTGTATGGGTTATTGTGTGCTGCTTTAATGTAAGAGGTGGTAGAGGTGACACACGTGTAACATAACAAACATGTATGGGTTATTGTATGCTGGTTTAACGTAAGAGGTGGTAGAGGTGACACAACATGTAATATGACAGACCTGTATGGATTATTGTGTGCTGCTTTAATAAGAGGTGGTTGAGGTGACACAACATGTAACATGACAGATGTGTATGGGTTATTGTGTGCTGCTTTAATTTAAGAGGTGATAGAGGTGACACAACATGTAACATAACAGACATGTATGGGTTATTGTGTACTGCTCTAATGTAAGAGGTGGTAGAGGTGACAACATTTAACATGACAGACATGTATGGGTTATTGTGTGCTGCTTTAATGTAAGAGGTGGTAGAGGTGACATGTAACATAACAGACGTGTATGGGTTATTGTGTGCTGCTTTAATGTAAGAGGTGGTAGAGGTGACACACATGTAACATAACAAACATGTATGTGTTATTGTGTGCTGGTTTAATGTAAGAGGTGGTAGAGTTGACACAACATGTAATATGACAGACCTGTATGGATTATTGTGTGCTGCTTTAATGTAAGAGGTGGTAGAGCTGACACAACATGTAACATAACAGACGTGTATGAGTTATTGTGTGCTGCTTTAATGTAAGAGGTGGTAGAGGTGACAACATGTAACATGACAGATTTGTATGGGTTATTGTGTGCTGCTTTAATTTAAGAGGTGGTAAAGGTGACACAACATGTAACATGACAGACATGTATTGGGCTATTGTGTGCTGCTTTAATGTAAGAGGTGGTAGAGGTGACGCAACATGTAACATAACAGATGTGTGTGGGTTAGTGTGTGCTGCTTTAATGAAAGGAGTGGTAGAGGTGGCAACATGTAACATGACAGACATGTATGGGTTATTGTGTGCTGCTTTAGTGTAAGAGGTGGTAGAGGTGACACATGTAACAAACGTGTATGGGTTATTGTGTGCTGCTTTAATGTAAGAGGTGGTAGAGGTGACACAACATGTAACATGACAGACGTGTATGGGTTATTTTGTCCTGCTTTAATGTAAGAGGTGGTGGAGGTGACATGTAACATGACAGACATGTATGGGTTATTGTGTACTGCTTTAATGTAAAGGGTGGCAGAGGTGACAACATGTAACATAAGAGACGTGTATGGGTTATTGTGTGCTGCTTTAATGTAAGAGGTGGTAGAGGTGACACAACATGTAACATAACGGATGTGTATGGGTTATTTGTGCTACTTTAATGCAAGAAGTGGTAGAGGTGACAACATATAACATAACAGTCATGTATGGGTTATTGTGTGCTGCTTTAATGTAAGAGGTGGTAGAAGTGACAACATATAACATGACAGACATGTATGTGTTATTGTGTGCTGCTTTAATGTAAGAGGGGTAGAGGTGGCAACATGTAACATGACAGGCGTATATGGGTTATTGTGTGCTGCTTTAATGTAAGAGGTGGTAGAGTTAACACAACATGTAACATGACAGACATGTATGGGTTATTGTGTGCTGCTTTAATGTAAGAGGTGGTAGGGGAGACACAACATGTAACATAACAGACGTGTATGGGTTTATGTGTGCTGCTTTAATGTAAGAGGTGGTAGAGGTGACAACATGTAACATAACAGACGTGTATGGGTTATTGTGTGCTGCTTTAATGTAAGAGGTGGTAGAGGTGACACACATGTAACATAACAAACATGTATGGGTTATTGTATGCTGGTTTAACGTAAGAGGTGGTAGAGGTGACACAACATGTAATATGACAGACCTGTATGGATTATTGTGTGCTGCTTTAATAAGAGGTGGTTGAGGTGACACAACATGTAACATGACAGATGTGTATGGGTTATTGTGTGCTGCTTTAATTTAAGAGGTGATAGAGGTGACACAACATGTAACATAACAGACATGTATGGGTTATTGTGTACTGCTCTAATGTAAGAGGTGGTAGAGGTGACACCATTTAACATGACAGACATGTATGGGTTATTGTGTGCTGCTTTAATGTAAGAGGTGGTAGAGGTGACATGTAACATAACAGACGTGTATGGGTTATTGTGTGCTGCTTTAATGTAAGAGGTGGTAGAGGTGACACACATGTAACATAACAAACATGTATGTGTTATTGTGTGCTGGTTTAATGTAAGAGGTGGTAGAGTTGACACAACATGTAATATGACAGACCTGTATGGATTATTGTGTGCTGCTTTAATGTAAGAGGTGGTAGAGCGGACACAACATGTAACATAACAGACGTGTATGAGTTATTGTGTGCTGCTTTAATTTAAGAGGTGGTAGAGGTGACAACATGTAACATGACAGATTTGTATGGGTTATTGTGTGCTGCTTTAATTTAAGAGGTGGTAGAGGTGACACAACATGTAACATAACAGACGTGAATGGGTTGTGTGCTGCTTTAATGCAAGAGGTGGTAGAGGTGACAACATGTAGCATAACAAGGGTGTAGGGGTTATTGTGTGCTGCTTTAATGTAAGAGGTGGTAGAGGTGACAACATGTAACATAACAGACATGTATGGGTTGTGTGCTGCTTTAATGTAAGAGGTGGTAGAGGTGATACAACATGTAACATAACAGACGTGTATGGGTTATTGTGTGCTGCTTTAATGTAAGAGGTGGTAGAGGTGACAACATGTAACATGACAGATGTGTATGGGTTATTGTGTGCTGCTTTAATTGAAGAGGTGGTAGAGGTGAGAACATGTAACACAACAGATATGTATGGGTTACTGTATGCTGCTTTAATGTAAGAGGTGACACAACATGTAATATGACAGACATGTATGGGTTATTGTGTGCTGCTTTAATGTAAGAGGTGGTAGAGCTGACACAACATGTAACATAACAGACGTGTATGAGTTATTGTGTGCTGCTTTAATGTAAGAGGTGGTAGAGGTGACAACATGTAACATGACAGATTTGTATGGGTTTTGTGCTGCTTTAATGTAAGAGGTGGCAAAGGTGACAACATGTAACATAACAGATGTGTATGGGATATTTTGTGCTGCTTTAATGTTAGAGGTGGTAGAGATGACACAACATGTGACATAACAGACTTATATGGGTTATTGTGTGCTGCTTTAATGTAAGAGGTGGTAGAGGTGACAACATGTAACATAACAGACGTGTATGGGTTATTGTGTGCTGCTTTAATGTAAGAGGTGGTAGAGGTGACAACATGTAACATAACAGACGTGTATGGGTTATTGTGTGCTGCTTTAATGTAAGAGGTGGTAGAGGTGACAACATGTAACATAACAGACGTGTATGGGTTATTGTGTGCTGCTTTAATGTAAGAGGTGGTAGACATGACACATGCAACATGACAGAAGTGTATGGGTTATTGTGTGCTGCTTTAATGTAAGAGGTGGTTGAGGTGACGCAACATATAACATGACAGATGTGTATGGGTTATTTTGTGCTGCTTGAATGTAAGAGGTGGTAGAGGTGACAACATGTATCATGACAGATGTTTATGGATTATTGTGTGCTGCTTTAATGTAAGAGGTGGTAGAGGTGACAACATGTAGCAAACGTGTATGGGTTATTGTGTGCTGCTTTAATGTAAGAGGTGGTAGAGGTGACACAGCATGTAACATGACAGATGTGCATGGGTTATTGTGTGCTGCTTTAATGTAAGAGAGGGTAGAGGTGACACATGTAACATGACAGACGTGTATGGGTTATTGTGTGCCTCTTTAATGTAAGAGGTGGTAGAGGTGACACCATGTAACATGACAGACATGTATGGGTTATTGTTTGCTGCTTTAATGTAAGTGGTGGTAGAGGTGACACAACATGTAACATGCTGCCTACATTTAATATTGTGTTTTTTTTTTTCTGGGGCTTGGCAAGTGGTGTGGTTAGCCTTCCCCATATCAGGAAGCCTGCACAATACCTCATGTGTCCAGATGCATACCAGGGTGTTATTTTTTATGTAGGTATATTAATGTATGCACGTGAACTCACACCAGCCTACTGTCTTGGATGTAACTACAGGGTGATATGTGAGGGCCTACATGTCATCATTGTTGTTGTTATACACCTGTCTCAGTTCCCTAATGTCACTCTCTTTTAAAAGTGAGCAGACAAAACAAACTTTATTGTCCACTGCAACAAGCAGGAGATTCTAGTTGCCAGGCAGGGTTAGTTTATTTTATTTATTTTTATTTTTTTTTTTTATTTTACATTTGTTGACCGGGCTAGTCCAACTGGATACATGTCCATTTTCAGCAGAGGCGCGGGGAGATAAGCTCCGTGCAAAAAAAAAAAAATAGCAAAAAAAACCCATTTTTACAAACAATGTTGTTACAGGTTAATACAGAAATTATAGAGGTCTAAGTACCTCCCATTTTAAAATTCGGGTACAATACTAAAAATAGGTCTAATATTATACTATAGTCTGGGAGAAATAGGTCTGGGATAAGAGGAAAATAAAATCTTTATATTTACAAAGAACATTAGAAGTTAGGCTGGAAAAATCAGAGAGGACAGAAATACATCACAGTGCCAAAGGCAGGTACAGTGGAAAAATTACAGAGGGCAGAAATACTTTGCAGTGCAGTAGGCAGGTACAGTTCAGATTACAGGTAGAATACAGAAAGTCAAAATAAAAGAGGCACAAGTCTGTCTTCACACTATGAGTAAGCTTAGGGGATGAACAGAAGGGTAAAGAATAGCAAAAAGGTAAAGTGGCAAGAAGGAAGGTAGAGGTAGTTATAGGGAAGTAGTGGGTAGGCAGTACCTGTTATGAGTAGAAAAAGTAGAAAACTGATCAGTCAGGTTTAGTACAGGGGCACAGCCAGTGTGTTCTTAGGAAAAGTTTCAGTTTGTTTTTGAAAAGAGACGTGGAGGAAACTGAGGAAAGTTCACTGGGGAGAAGGTTCCAGGATTTTCCAACAGTGTTGCTGAAAAGAGAGTCCCCAGCCTTGTTATTAGATTTAGAGGTGTTTACAAGAAATTTGTGTGATGAGCGCAAGGACTTCAGATTCTTATAGGGATAGATGAGGTTAGTTAATATAGGAGTACTGGAAGGTTGGTAAAGAGTCTTATGGGCAATGGTTAGTTGGTGGAATTTAAGCAGATTCTGAATTTCTAGCCATCCAAGCTGCTTAAGATTATAGCAGTGGTGAGTTCTGAATGGGTTGCCAGTAGCAAACCTGGCAATGTTATTGTAGGAGATTTCCAGTTTTGCGAGGTTATTTTTAGATAAATTAGTAAATATGGGTGAGGCATAGAGGTGTGTGGAGATTAGATGGGTATAAGCAATAGTTTTTCTGACTGTTGGTGAAAGGAATGGTTTGATTCTGTAGAGAGAGCCTAGCTTTTTATTGACATTTTTTATAGTATTGTTGATATGGGTGTCAAAGTTAAGATTGTTGTCTATGGTAATACCAAGTAGTTTAGTAGTTGGGTCAGGTGATATGGGAGTACCATTTGTGGATATAACTGAGAAATCTATTGGGACGGTCTTACGAGTAGGATTGAAAAGGAGGAGTTTTGTTTTTTTGGGGTTCAGCAGAAGGCAATGCTGTGTAAACCATTGTTCTACTGTATTAAATACTTCTTGGGTAAGGGAATGAAGTTTAGAAGTGGATGTGGCTGTACATATAAGTGTAGAATCATCGGCGTACTGAACACATGTAGCTTGGGGGATTGCTAGATGAAGGTCATTGATAAATATGGAGAAAAGAAGAGGACCTAATATGGACCCTTGAGGGACGCCAATGTTAATGGGCAGGTGGGTAGATAGAGTGTTGTGCCAAAGTACTGCCTGTTGTCTGTTATCTAAATAGGATTGGAACCATTTAATAGTGAGTGTATGTAGTGAGAGGGATTTGAGGATATTTATAAGTATTTGGTGATTAACCATATCAAATGCCTTGGACAGATCGATAAACAGTGCTGAGGAGAGCATATTGGCATTTCGGTTTTTGTTAATACAGTCAGTAACGGAAAGGAGGGCAGTAGTAGTGCTGTGGGATGGTCTGAAACCATGTTGACAGCTGGAAAGTAAGTTATTTTTGATTAGGTGGTCTAGCAGTTGCTTATGGATGCATTTTTCCATTAGTTTTGCCAAAGGTGAAAGTAGAGCTATGGGACGGTAGTTGGAGAATTCAGTAGATTTTCCACCTTTATGAAGGGGGATAATATGGGAGACTTCCAAGATGCTAGGGATGTGTCCTTCACTAATGGTTCTGTTAATCAGAATGGAAACAGGATAGGCGATGGATTTGGCTGATTTCTGTAGATATTCAGCTGGTAATTGATCTGCTTGAAGGAGAGCAAGGTTTAAGTTTTTGGATAAGGGAAAGAATATATGTTGTAGGGATGGGTTGGAAGAGAAAAGGAGGGGGTGGAGTTGTGTTAAGAGATAGGTAAAGTGAAATTATTAGGTGATAGGTGACTGGCAAGTGTTTGAATGGCCTCAGTGAAAAAAGTATTAAAGGCATTGGCAGTGTGCTTTGGGTTTTCCTGGTCTGTGCCTTGTGGGTTAGGTGTAATGGATTGACCTGGGTGTTGGTTAATACTTGCCCAGAATTTTTGTGGGTTATTATGTTTAGTTTGCTGGAACTGTAAGTAGTAGTTTCTTTTATCAGACAGTATAGCTTTCTTAGTTTCATTTCTCAGTTGTTTAAAGTTTTGATGGTCAGCAGAGTTTTTAGTCATACGCCATTTGGCCCAGTATTTATTTCTGAGGTGGATTTTTTGTTTGGTTTCTTTTGACAGCCATGGGGCAGATTTAGTTTTGATTCTAATAGAGCGGTTTGGTGCATGGTTATCTAGGATGGTGAGGAATTTGGAATTAAAGTATTTGACAGCTTCCTCCAATGGGAGGTGTCTTAAGGGAGACCAATTGCATGCTCTTAGTTCACTTTGGAAGAGATCAGGGTTAAAGTTTTTCTTGGATCTAATGGACTTGACAGTGGCTGGAATGGAGGCATTGGTTTTATGCCTGATAATGTAGGTAAGTGAGTGGTCACTAATATCATCAGGGAGGGTTCCAGATTCATATGTGTGGGGATGGTTATTTATAAGAATCCAATCCAAGCTACTTTCTTTCTTATTGGGCTTGTTTATCCTGGTAGGAGAGGTAATGATTTGAGAGAAACCAAATAGGTTAATGAGGGTGGTAGGTTGGCTGCTGCAACAGCTGTTCCAGTCTGTGTTAAAATCACCTAGGATAATGGTTTCTTGGGGCAGGTTTAGTGATATCCAGCAGAGGATATCTTCTATGGTGGTATTGTTATTGCCAGGAGGTAGATAGATACAGATAATATAGATGGATTTCAAAGTGTTGAGTTGAAGTTTGGAAATAAGAATTTCAGCAGTAGAATCTACAGGTGGTTTAAGGTCATATGTGGTGATCTGTAGACCTGATTTAAATAGGATAGCAATTCCCCCACCCTTCTTTGCTATATGGTCAGATCTATATATATTATATCCGGGTGGGGTGATTTCATTGTCTTTCAACCAGTCTTAGTTCATCTGAAAAGTGGTGACCTAACATACTGTATGTTATAAGTGGTTGACTGATACTGTCCTATAGTAATTTGCTTGATACTGTGTTAAGGTGGGAAAATACTTTCAAAGCACTTTGTTTCATGTGCTTTATAGAATGCAGGAAGTCTGAGTATGTGACTGTAGTAAGTGATAGTCGAATATGGGATTGTGTGTGTGTCTGTATATGTGAGGGACTTGTGTAGTGGGACTGTTAGGAAAAAATATTTTTCTAAGTCGATGTATATGGTCAGAGTTAGTATGCATGAATAAGGTGAGGCATTTCAGTTCAAAGGAAATCTTGCATCTTATATGTATGATTTTTATTTCAGGTTCCCTGAAATAATCTCACTAATAGACATTATAAATATAAATGTGATTAGTGCATTAAAGTCTATATTTTCAACACGGTCTAGCTGGTGGTGTTATATCTGACAGTAGTCTACAACAAATGTCTGGAATATAGAACATTTCTGCATGATTGGAAATGCAGTCATTCAACGTCCATTATGCAGTCCACAATATAATGGACAAATGCGGGAAACTAACCAAACAATAAAGAATGTTCTGAGAAAAATCTCTCCCAAAAGCCAAGAGGATTGTTGCCTCACAGTTTTGGAATATAGGCATACTTCTTTGCAAGGGCTCAGTCTTCAACCAGTTTGGGCAGAATGTTGAGAAGCAAATTACCTGATTCAGGTAAATGACTATGACTATAATCAGTAGACAAAGAAATGTAGAAAATAAATCAGCCAATGGTCCAATATCTTGCTGTCAGAGAAACTGCAGAGAATGACCAGGTTTAAAAGACAGACGGATAACTCCCTGAGTATGACCTAAGTGACTCATGTTTGATTAGCAGCTCAGGAGTTGGACACTGCTGACAGGGCAACTGGGTGTGCCAATCCTAGGGACAGGGTAGGACAGTGCAGGATATGTGCAACCACAATCTCTTGGTGGAGGGGCAGCATTGCAGTGGACATCCTAAGGATGGGATTATGTCTCAGAAAGCCACTTCCTGTTAGTAGCTGTCATTAGCCAGCGTATGGGAGTGTGTGCTTGGAAGTGGGGGGGGGGGCATTGCAAGTCCCCCTGGTGATGTGGTTTACCATGTCCCCATGCAGGACTGGAGTTAGAGGCTTACATAAAAATGCTGTCATTGTCAAGGCCAGTGAAAGAAAAAACTCCCTTATGTCTGTGTGAATGATGACCCCCTCCAGATGACTGTAATCCTAGCAGATCTGGGGATTCTCCACCTCGAGGTAGGGGATGAATGGGCTTAAATCCAATAGGGAGAGGCTTTATGGTCAAGAGGGAGTAAGGGCATGTCACAGAATATCGAATCAAAGGTGACGTAACTGCTGCAAACTAATCCAAATCATGTAACCCAAGAGAAATACGCCAGGACCAGCGAAGCTATAATACACCCTTTATTTAAACACAACCAGCAAAACGAAAAAAACAAAACATAAAAAACACTGATAATCCTGAGCAGATGGATTAAAAACAGTACCACAAGTGCATAGCGATTAAGCGCTTTCCTCCACTCAATCGTGGACTTCTTCAGAATTGCATACTAACCAAAAATAATACATTTTAAAGACTTTTTGGTGCCAACATTTAACATAAATTTAAAGTCATATACTTCCTATACTTTTCTAAATATCGCTTGACAATCAATTAATGCATATTTCCAGTGAAATTCAATGTGCTAAATGTTGCAATACACTATGCCTAATTTAGCATGTAAAAATCAATTTTGTACAGTATAACTATGTCTATCTTGAATACTGTATACTGTAGTGTACAATTTATAATTGGATTGTAGATGTACCTTAAAAATACAATATATAAATTATGATGTGAATAAAACCTATTGTACATAATTATCTTTCCACATACTATGCATCTAAAAACACTCATACATTTATTTAAAAACTTATAAATGCTTATGTAAATTGCATATATTAAAACCATATAATAAAAACAGGGAATCAAGAAAAACAATAACTATAACATGTACCTATCTATTGAACCAGTAACTACAAATAGGCAATGTACATATTAGAGAATAAATGCCCTAAATAAATATAATAAAATATATTATAATTAATAACTGATGATACTGAGGAAAGTGTTAAAAATAGTGTTAAAAAGTCATATATCCATTGATTTGTAATAAATATAAATGAATATAACAAATATTAAATGTAAAAATATAAAAATATGTGTAAATAATGCAGAATTGATTACTATGATTAAAATATGTATATTTATATGTAATGTATATATATATATATATATATATATATATATATATATATATATATATATATATATATATATATATATATTAAAAAACAATTAAAATGCGTTAATAGCAAAATGAGAAAATGAATAAATTCAATAACTAGATGTGTCATGCCTTGCATCAATAAAATACTCTAAACTAGAAATGGTCTTAATGTTATATATTCATTAATTCCTGGTTTTGTGGAGGCATCAGTTAAAATTTGCCATTTAGCCTCTCTAGCTGCTAAATATATCTTTGGATTTCATCCCCTAATATTGTAGTTTACCCTTTCTAAGATAGCAAACTTAAAATGATGTGTGTTGTCAGTCTCTTGAATATGTCGGCTTAAGGCATTACCAAAGACATAACTAAGGATCTCATTTTGATTGAAAAGGAACTTAAGTCCTGTATGCTTAAAAAATTTCAGTGGGACATTAGGGATTATGAACATGGGAAACAGTTCCAAATTCAAAAGGCTGTCAAATTCGCAGAGAGAAAGGAAAATTCTGGAGTTCTTTCTAAAAGAAAACGACATAAGTCAATATTAAAAACTAGTGATGAATCAATTGATACTTCAGGAGATAATATTCATCTGCTAATAATACCGAGGGTAATATTTCTTCTGGATCACTCAGGATTAAAAAGAAAAATAATGCATCTCCTTTAGAAGAGGCAGAAGGGCTAGACGTAAGCACTGTAAGAGGGGTTTCCACACTGGAGACATTACTACAGTTGATGGCTCCCAAATAGAGACTTTTCAAAATGTGCTCAATATTTCTGCTACACAACTGTCTGTTACTGAGTGTTATTTGTTAAATAAAAGTTTGGGATTAATTCCCATTTTTTTGGTTTCAGAAGTAACTTTTGTCCAGGACATTATTTCTTTTTGCAGAATATTGAATTTAAAATTATTTTTTATGATAAGTCTAAAGATGAACACGATAATGTGTGGTTCAAGGTTAGACCTTTTCACCTCCTGTGAACAAGTATGTGGAGGTGTTTCAACAATTTGTAAACTGCATTTTTCTTATAATTCTTATATGAAAATTAAAAACAAGAATTTAACTAAAAAATAATATCAGGCCCTTAAGTCTTTAATTAATAACAAACAGTTATTAACACTGTCAACAAAGGGAGTTCTGTGGTAGTCTGGGACTAGTCCATGTATTTTTCTGAGGCCCAAATAATAACTGCTGGACCATTGGTGCTATCAAAGGATGTTTCTAGATCCCACCCCTAAATTTAAAATAGAAATTGAGAAATTTTTGGAATTGGCTTTAGAGTAAGGCATTATTTCTAAGGACACAGTGCATCATTTAACAGCTCCAGACCCCTCCAAACAATATTTTTATTTACAACTTAAAATCCACAAGGATTTATGGTTACCACCAGGTTGACCTATAGTTTTGGGGAGGGGATCATTAACTGACCCACTATCATCCTTTTTATCCCAATACCTTCAGCCATTCCTCAGGTTTGTGAGATCCTGTATTCAAGATACCACAGATTTTCTTATTATTATACAGGACACCCAACTTGTGAAGGGATGGTATCTCTGTACACTGGATGTTACGGCCCTGTATACTAACATTCCATATCGTGTAGGTCTGCTGAGCTTGGAGTATTGGTTAAACCGGGCGGCTATATATAGTCCTGGTTTTAATACCTATTTGCTCTGTTTAACTGAACATGTGTTAACAAAAATGTTTGTTACTTCAAGGATGAATGTTATTTGCAGTTGAAGGGTACAGCAATGGGGGCTTCTTTTGCCCCCATTATGCAGACTTATTCAATGGATACATTGAAGAACAAATTAGTTATGACATTGACTGTCATTTTTTTTTTGGATTCATTAGACATCTGGTGTAGGTATTTGGATGATTGTCAGCTTGTGTGGAGGTCAGATTTGGAATATCTACAGGTGTTAGTGGAATATCTTAATGAGAACAAGTGGAGGATTAATTTCATGTTAAATTTTCACCAGATCAAGATTGTGTCTTTGGATGTAATGGCATCTGTACAGGAGAATGGCACTTTAGCTATTACCATATACAGGAAACATCCTCATAGTAACACTCGTTTACATGCTGACAGTTGCCACCCCCTCATGTCACAAGATATATTCCCAAATCTCAATTTCTGAGGATACACAGGATTTGTTTTTCAGAACAGTATTTATCTATTCAGAACAAAGACTTCATTATGAGGTTTATTGATAGGGGTTATGATTATACACAGTTGATTAATACTTCTAGTTTGGTTAATTCCATGGACCAGTCCCAATTGTTATAATATAAGACCAGACATACACATATACAGCCTTTGAGATTTGTTGCAAATGTTGGCAGTAGTACACGATTTTTCAAGAACCTGGTGCAAAAACATTGGGGCATATTATTAGCAGATACACATTTAAACAATTTATTACCATCAGGATGCCTGTTTTCCTACAGGAAGGGCAAAACTTTAGGTAGCTGGTTTAATCATTATAAGAAATTGACTCCATCCAAATTGAATCCACACCAAGCAACTATTGATGGTTACACCTTATTAGGTTGCTGCCCTTGTGGCAACAGTAGTTTTTGTAGATATAGATGTAAAATTAACAGTTTTACTTCCAAAAATCCTTCAGTTGTCTATGATATTCAGGTTTTTGGTAATTGTAATACTGACTGTGTCATTTATTTAGTGACCTGCAGGTGCTCAGCATTTTTTATTGGGCAGACTTCCCACCATTTAAAATTAGAATATCTGAGCATCTCAGTGATATAAGATGTAGACACAGCTCAAATGCTTTGTTTAAACATTCTAGCTTACATCAGTCTGCCAGTTTCAATTTTGTAATTATAGACAGGATAAGTTTGGATAGAAGAAACAAAAGGGGGTGGCATAGTTTGTTAAACAAGAAAGAAAAAATGTGGATCATCAAGTTGGGGGGGGGGTTGTTCCCCCCAGGACTTAATGACCAATTATAATCAACCAATCATTGTAGTTCTGCTGTGCTTTTAAGTTGGGATTTTTTTTCAGACAACACCGATAAAGGCTTGATGCTGAAACCAGTCTGTTTTTGATTGGTTCAAATAAATTTATTTGGCTCATAAACTTTGAGCACTGGCTTTTGTTGTTTTTCTACTCTACATATATTTTTTAGCCATGCACCTTCCTTATGTGCATGTTATTGTGTGTTATGGGGACCAGGGAGGCTTGCCTTGCCTGCAAAAAAGAAGTTTAAAAGAGAAGAATGATTTCTGACAATTGCTTTTCTCTTGTATTTTCAGTCTTTTTTTTTTTCTTTTGACTTGTCAGCACTCTGAATTTTAAGTGGCAACATTTCAGTAGGGAGCCTGATAAGACACTTTGTGGTCTCGGACTTTCTCTTTTTTGTTCTGTAACTGGTAGTACATGGAGCAGACAAAGCTCCATGCACTACAAACAACTATGATCCTAAACCTGATCATGAATATTATGTGTTCGTGACATGGATACCAAGATGTATTGCTCTCGTGGTGAATTTCTCGGCATCCTTGTCTTGATCACATAATATAGAGGATTATGAGCAGATCACTAATCTAGACCTGTTTAGGATGCGTTTTAGACACAGATGTCAAGGAATTCTCCAGAACAGTGAAGGTTGAGAGCTGAATCTTGACATCCATGTCAAGAACATATAATTAAACATTAACATCGGATACTCAATCCTAATTCTTTGTAGTACATAGAGATTTATCTGCTCCATGTTACAAGTTACAGGAAAAAACAAAACTAAGTGTTTTTCCGGCTTTCAAAGCTATAAAGCATTTAGTGAAAGCTGTTAGAAAGACATTGTAACTCCATCTGGCTTGCTTACACTCCCCTTACCATTACTGTGCACTGTCCAGATTTTTGCAGAATGTCCAGGGTTTTGTCTCATATTTTTGGACTGTTCCTCATAAAATCTTTAGCTTTAAAACAAATCACTGAGGATTGCAGTCACTAAATAATGACATCCATTTCAATTTCATATTTCATATTTCATATCCTTCAGAAAATGCAGGTGAACACGCATCCTGTTATTCTAGCTACTTTCTAAATTTATAAGAGGAAGGGGCACCTTATCGGTATGGGCAGCAGACAGAAACACATCCGTTTTTTTTATTCTGATAATGTCTTTGCTGGTCACTACTGGCAGATGTGACTGCTTTGTGAGACACACCACTCACCTTACAAGTTAAGCAGGGGTGCTTAATATTTGATAAGAGAGTCTCATACTGTAGTCACACTTAACTGATTTGTCTTTTTCTGAATATCTGAGCATAACCACCATGCTCCATGCACTACAAGCCAGTTATGATCATAGACCCAAGCATAATTAGGTATATTATATACTAGACAAATCTATCTGAGTGACATATAGGTCCATAGGTTCATAGATAAGTACTTGCCTTGCTGCCCATGTCGGTCATTTTAAGCCTAGCCAGTTTCCTTTTTTGTGCTGAAATTAACCTAATTTGGTTAAAGACTGGTTTTATCCATCCCATGGTCAGTAATTATATATCACCCCAATGAGAATAACTGGGGTCATACCATATATAATTTGAGGGCACCCATGCATAGGATAAAGCATTTAGGAGCTGCATCTATCCATTAGTAGTACAGGGGGCAGTCTTGGGGTAACTTTTTGGTTTCCCATCCATAGATCTAAATAGTGCTTGAATAAGGGCAGGGATGAATTTTGTTATATGTGGATGGGAAGTCTGCTCCAGAGCAGCGATCCCTTCAAACCATTCTGTTGATGTGGCAGAAGAGGTTTAGATCTCTAGACTGAGTATTTCTGATACCATTTGACTTACTGATGTGCAGTAAAACCATCAGTACTGGATCAGAGGATGTCTTCTATGCCAGACAAGGGTGACCTTGTAGCAGTCTGTAGGATACCCAAGTATAGCGACAAGGCTTTTCAGATTTTGGATATAGATTTAGTGTATGGCCCCTCTGCTGCAAAGGTAATCAAAAAGTGTGATGAAAGTGACATGTTGATCAAGGGAATTTCTTAGATTTTTCAACCTTCCTTTCCCAAATTTTCCAAGTGTTTTCTATCGCCTCATCCAATTTTGGCAAAAATCAAAATAAACAGTCTCCACAAAATACAGGTAAACAGACATCTAAGAAGAAGTGGCAAAGTGGTTCCAAAATTAAGTCTCTAATTTCCCAAAACCGAGGACAGTCCAACAAGTCTGAATGACAACTCAAAAGACCTTGTAAACCTCTCTCACCCTGGCCCCTTTTTTCTTATAGAAAATTTGAATCTTAGTTTTTCTCTTTGGCAGCACATAGTTTTGACAAATGGGTTCTAAAAATCTTTCATCAAAATTACAGGTGGCAGTGGGAGGAAAGTTTTCATTTCCAGGGGGTCATTTGGCATATCATAAACACACACACACATTATATCTAAGCAAATTTAGCTGATTTACTTTTTACATAGTAGATGAATTTGCCTGGTTTCCTTTATGATGCACTTGTGGAATTGGTTTCTCCACATAAGCGTGTTTTGGCAATGAAATAATTGTGGACATACTTAGTTTTTCAAGGCTACTTTATATTTAATTGTTTATCTTATATGTTTGCACATCTGGGTGTTACACAGTTTTTATTTGGCATATCATATGCTTAATGTCTAAAGTTCATTCACATTCTAACATAATTTACATTAACACTGACTGATTTTTTCAGATGCTGGAGCTTAAATTTCCCCAGTAATTCTCAGTACCTTTCCTATGTATAGTCTAAGTACACATAAGTGTGATTCTGTTTTTAGATTCTAACATCATTTGGCATTCATTCCCTTATTTGTTCTAATGTCTTCCCTTTAATAAGCTGCACACAACACAGACACATACACACACAGTGTCATAAAATAGCCATTGTAGCCCTCTACCTGTGACTTAATCAAATCAAAGATAAAAATACAAAATAACTGGGGAACGGAACAAAAGAAAGACTAAAAACAGGGGGCCCATTTGCTCTACTGGTATTATAAAAAAACTGTTGAAATAATCATGTTTGTATATACATGAAGTTTGTGAAGAATAAAGCCTAGTAAAATGTAATTACTGTTACTAGTACATTTTTATTTCACCCACACTGTTTTGCTATGGGAATAATATATTTTCACAGGGAGGCCAAAATATCAAGGGATGTAGATGGCCACCAACCACCATCCATGCAGACTATCTCCTTTCATGTACTTCTTACATTTTTCTTATACATAACCTACACAAGCTGCTTAATGCTTCAACCACCAGGCAAGGCTACATTACACAGATTTTCAGTGAAAAAAAAGATTCATCAGACTCTGGTGCATACACATTGAATGTGTCATTCCTATTTAATAAACAACACTATTGTAATATTCACCATCACACAGTGCAGATCCAGTGTTCAAAAATAAAACTAAAAACTTTTACACTGTCTGCACAGATGGGCAAGACAGACAGACAGGTTATGTAACAAACTCCTGCTCCATTCCTCATCATCTGTCAATGTAAGCTGGAGTAAGCTGCTATGTTAGTAAATAAAATGTCTTCATAATTCAAGACAGAATTTTGCAAAAGTTTCAAAATCTTGGGGGCATGCACAGTGCCAGGCATGGCGAAGGAGTGGCTACAGTGGGCTCCTCTCTACTTATTCTAACATTTCTAATTAACTTTGCCATTTCTGAGTGAAACAACATTTTTTCAGCTCCAACCTTTTTCCAAAGACATGCTGCTCCTGCCTGTGGATACAGCAAATTCAAACTCCGCCTGAATTAATTGTCTTGGTTAATCAGTAGTTCAGGAGCATTATGCATCAGTACAATGGGTGAGGGATCAGTTACAGATAAACTGAAGATCATTCGATCCACACCTATACATCCTGCTGCAACTCTTCCAGACCACTGCAGCCAATGTTCAGGACATTAAGGTCACCACTGTCAGCCAAGACACCCAGATCCAGAGTGCAGCTCAGTCACTTGCACAGCAACAAATGGAGATGGCTGAACAACTGACTATTACGGCTACCCATTTGGGCTATTTCCAGGAGCTGCAATTGTGCTCACAATGGCTAGAATCTAAAATGGAAGACTCATACAAATTATTTTGGTGGGTTTGTTTTTCTATCATTGGTCTTCTGGAACAAGTGGAAGGGACAAATTCCATTGCTTTTATTAGAAAGGACTTGGGATGCTTCTTGGTACTAGGTACTAGAGCTCTCAGAATACATACCAAAAGTAAGGTCATCAATCTTCTATGGCACTTTTTAATGAACTGCCTTGTTTATAATGACTGAGGCTATCCTGTGAAAAGTTGGGGAAAAACATGCCAGTCTTCTTAATGGTCACCAAGTAAGGATTGCCACTGACTACAGTGCTTTCCATTATGCCAAGAGAAAAGCCATGGTACCCTTCTTGTATGCCTGCAAAGACTTGGGGTTTCAGTGAATTTGCAATTTCCTGTTACCTTCAGTGTCTCCAGGAATGGTCAGCAATTTCACATTTACTCCCCTTCAAAAGTTGAGCAATTCCTTAAGGGCCTGAAATCAGTATCTTATGCAGCGACAGTATAGGAAACACCGGCCCTACCAGGGACTGCAAAAAAGAGGGGCCACTCGCTATCCTGCTCCCAAACTGGAAAGAAGTGAAGGGATGCCTCAGCTAGTCTTCATATGCTATGGTGGTTAAACCAGGTAATCCAAAGCAACTGCTTCCATAATTAAATAAAGTGGGCCAAAAAAGATACAAAACATTGACTAGGTCATTGGTATCAGACTGGGATAGAGCAGATGGTGACAGTTTCTTTACCATCCCGGAGATTTCCACAACTGAGTTGGAGAACATGGAGTGCTTTTGGCATTTAAAATTCACTGATGAAGGAGATATGGAGGCTAAAACTAGCTGTTCTCCCATGACCTGACTTCCATTTCAACTTTTTGGCTACTTTGTGGACTGTAGGGGTAGGTTTACCTTCTGAGCCACTTTGATAGGGAAGTGATTATATTTTCCTAAAACCCAAAAGGTACTGTGTAATGGGACCTTATGCCTTCTGCTATTCTTTCTTCCTTTTGGTTTGTTCCAACAAACTGTTTCTGTGGTGAGTGTTGTAATGGGGTGTTGGTGTTTAGCCCCCCTTGCTCTTGACATCTGGGTTGGGGAGTTTTACCAGCAGTTCCTCCTGGTCCACTAGCAATTTGAAGGTAGCAAATCTGCCTTTCTTGAAAATTTGAATAGTTATATCCTCAGAAGTGTGTTGCATATTAAATGTATTGAAGACCTGAACAGGAGAAATTGTATGCACATCAGATTTACTTTGATTGGTTAATTAGAGATCTCTATTATAGTTAATTTTGTATCTGCGTTTATCCTAAAGTTTTGGACAAGATTAAGGTCATAGGGGAGTGGCATACTGCATCACAATATGTAAAGTCAATTACCCAGGGTGGGTGTGAGATGCTGAATCTTTGCAAGCGATCTAGTCCTTGAGTGGGAACATAAGCTGAGTTCACTTCTTTTTCTTTCTGCATTTGTTTGTCTTTCTGTATTTATCCAAAGTTCAGTGTAGATGAATGAAGATGTAAAGGGGAGGAGGAAGAAAGACCAGACTCAGTTTGGCCTTAATAGGATACTATGCCAGCAGGAAGAAATCTCCTGCTCGCGTGTATTTCATGGAATGTAAAGGTGGTGTCTGCAGCACTAAAAGGCAGGGCTATTATGCAACAGATAATTAAGATTCAAGTTCATATTATTCTGTTGCAGGAAACCAACCTGAAGAACAAGCAAGAAGGCAAAACATTTTAGTAAGCTGAGGAGGGGTTGCAATCTTATTATAAACAGCATTACCCTGGATAACCAGGAAGGTGCTTAGGGATTCTCAAGGGAGATGGTAAACTGTCAGCAAGCAGAAGCTGCATGAAATCATTAATATCTGTAACTTCTTTGATCCCAGTGAAGATAAAATAGGCCCATTACAAAGTTTGTTATCAAACTATTGCCTCTGTGCATAAACAGCATCATTTACTTCCTGTGGGTGGAGACGTTGACATGATTATTGCTCCCCATAATGACAGGATCCCAGCTGGTAGGATTAGGTTACCTAGGGTGGGTGTGATGCTAAGGGGAGTAATGCAAAAATTGCAGTTGGTTGGTGTTTGGAAGACTCTGCCCATCAGAACAGGATTACACCTTTGTAACTGACAGAACAGTGAGCTATATTAGGTTTGAATTGGTAAGCGGATGGCTTATGAGGAGAAAGCAGGAAGCCAGCATAGTTAGTAGAGTCTTGTTTGATTGCTCTAAGGTTCGACTTACAGTCAGAAGCTGTGGACTGCAGTCAGGAATACCTCAATGAAAATTTGATCCCTTGCTCCTAAGAAGAAAAAGGAAGTTGGCTTTACTCAGTAATAAAATTCAGAGTTATTCAGCTCAAAGTATGACAGAGGACAGTGACCCTGTGGGGAGACATCACATTTTTAAGGATATCTGCTGAAGTTGGACCTACTTTCTTCAATCCCAAAAGACTAAGCTAGTAGAAAGAAGATGAGTTGAGCTTCAGATCCAGATTCAACAGACTGAGAATCTTTTCAAGCTTGGGGGGGTGTGCAGTTCTAAAATTTTAGGATGGGAGATTAAGATGTTGAGACAAGAGATTTAAGCTGTTTCATTGGAAGAGATGTATTATTTATCCTAAACTTCTGGCTATGAGATGCTTAGAAGGTCAGTGAAGCACTCATTATGTCTACTAAGGATCCCAAGGGGAGTTGTACCACCAACCCTCTAAGGATTGTCAACATTTTAGTAGCAGAATATGGTAAATCAGTGGATACCAATGGAGGAGGGGATACACAAGTCATGCCCCTTGTTTCAGATTGGCCCATAGCTGCACTGCAGTTGGAGAACCAAGGGGCAGCCCTTACACAGCACTTAACAGTGATTAGGACCCTTTATTTGTGTAAAGGCCTGGGATTTGATGGTATTGGATGCAATATTTATAAGTTCTTCAAGTGAAGGCTTGGTCCACCATTGATAAAAGTGTATGAGTGTGCTGCAAAGCTAAAGAAATTTTCAGGGGATATGGTCAAGGTGAAAGTTACTATGATACCTAAAGTCAACAAGGATCAATGTGACATGATGAATTATCCAATTTACTTGATACAGATATCAAGATATTTGCCAAGATATTGGAGAGATTATTTGAGGAAGTTACTCCTTCTATAGTGGGCCCTAATCATCTAGGATTTGTGAAAATTAGACAAATGGATCTGGTTGCAGTTAAAATATGGCTAAACAATCAAACCTTGTGTTAATATTATAAGGTCCAGGCAGAAGCTCTCATGATGGACTTTCAAAACATTACCTTACTGGTGGACAAAGCTTGAACTCTCAAACTTCAACTGCCCAAGATTCAACCTGCCAAGGGTTAGAGTTCCTCTATAGGAAATCATTTTTAATGAGATTTGCTGGAAGTGATTCCCTTTTGGGGGGAATTTCCCCTTTTTCAAATAAGTCAGAGCTGGTATATACAAGTTCAGGGTGTGGGGAGCTTCCCCCTGCAAAAATGCTTAAAAAAAATGTTTTTTGGTAAGATGTTTTCAGCCAATGCACTTCAAGGATTTCAATCTTCGGTGCATTTGCTTTCATCCACTCATAGTGGAAGCCTTTCAAAATGCATTTGATTCCATCAAGTGGTCATTTTTGTGGCAAGTCTTGGAAAGGTACAGATTCCTCCAGAATTGTAGCTTAGGTGTAAATTTTATATACATATCCTACTGCCCAAGTATGTGTCAATGGATCCTTATCGGTATTATTCCATTACAGAAGGGCAGTCAGTAAGGATGCCCACTTTCTCCTCTGCAGTTTGTGCTGGCTCCTTCTTTGATTGAATCTTACTTAGCAAAAAGGTTTAGGCATTACAGGATAAAAATTGATTTCTTCTGCTTTAACTTTACCACTTGGTTTACGTACAGCTGCATGATTTGGCTAAAATTCATCCAAAATACATATAACTGCTGATCTGACTGTCCTCTGAGAAACAGAAGTTGTTACTGGTTTGAGGGTTAATAGAGAAAAAAAAAACATTTTTATTCAAACAATCCCTGGCTTCATTAGATACTGAGGGGCTTTGCAGGGTGATTATTTAAGAGGTATATTTGGGAGTAACGTTTACCCAAAAGAGAGATGTGTGCAAAGGAGCATGCAAAGTCTATGGGAGGATCTTAGAGACAGAACAGAATATTGCAGGAAGCTGCATCTGTCGTTACTTAGTAGGGTACAGTGAAACAATATATGGGTCCTGCCATGGGTTCTGTTCATTCTGTAGTATCTTCCTCAGGCCACTTTTGCCCTTCATATCAGTAAGGTTCCAAGACTTATCTCAAATATCCCCTGGGAAGGTAAAGCCCCATGCATTAACAAAAGATGAGTTTTTATCTTCTCGTCTTTGGATGGAATTGGAATTCCATAGCCATATAGCTATGAGGTTGCATCATTAGGATAGTTTGATTTGAGTGTGAGGTACAAAGGTTACACCTTTGGGTTAATGTGGACCTATGGCTTAGGAAGTGGCATTAATAGAGACCTCATACTTCTCACTCCAAGAAAGTCTGTCTGGCAGTTGCCTGAAATTGTTTGTTATGGTCCAGTAGACCAGGGTTTGGAAACAGACATATGCAACAGTTGGAATACCCACATAGATTCCTTATCAGGAGAATCCAGGGTATAAACACATTGTCCTCTATGGACTGCCTTAAAGTCCTATCTCAATACTCTATCTTCTACAGGAACAAGGTATCCTTGGATGCAGCTCTGAGGAACCTTTTGCACATATGCAAAACAGAAACAGAGCAGCATCAAAACTGCTAGATCCAAGATTTAAATTTTGCTTGTGATATAAATAAAGACATGTTAGCAAGACAGATACGTGATTTGCTATCAAAATTTTGAATGCTGGTGTTGGAAAATTGTGTCACTGGAAGGTAGTTTTCAAAGTTTCACAATGCCGAATTGGAATAATACAAAATCATAATAATGAAAGTAAAGCTTGATTCGTTATTATGAGTTCGCCATTGTGAATGGAGATCACAGTGCAATGAGGATCGGGAAATTTACCTGGCTGATTGTAGAGCAATCTCAGAGTTGGTATATATAATTTGCAGGGTGATTTGCCCCCTAGTACAACGTAAAATGACATATGGACTTTCGAAACTGGAAGTCTGGTATGTTGAATGTCATTTGTCACGTTACTGATATTCGATGTTTAGGCTAAATGTGGTTTTTGTTTTTGAAATTTTAGTTCATTCTTTTGATAGCAAATTATTTTGCCTTCGAGATTTTGATGGTAAACCTAGATAAGTGTCTAAGAGGATCTCATGCTCTTGAACAGGCATCCCATTCATGTGAACCAGAGTCCCTCCCTAAACCTATTTAAATGTAACCTTGCTCACTTCCTTTTTCTTTCGGCTGCTCCCATTAGGGGTCACCACAGTGGATCAACTGTTTCCATTTCATCCCATCCTCTGCATCTTGCTATGTCACACCAACCACCTGCATGTTCTCTCTCACCACATCCATAAACCTTATCTTAAGCCTTCCTATTCTCCTCTTAGCTGGCAGCTCCATCCTTAGCATCCTTTCTCCCAATATACCCAGCATCCCTTCTCAGCACATGTCCAAACCAACGTAGTCTCGCCTCTCTGACTTTATCTCCAAACCATTCACCTTGAGCTGACCCTCTAATACACTCATTTCTAATTGTGTATCCTCATCACACCCATTGCAAATCTTAAGCTCTGACTCGTGCCTTGTTGTCAGTGCCACAGTTTCCAACCTATATAACATAGCTGATCTCACTACCCTCTTGTAGACCTTCCCTTTCACTCTTACTGTTACCCGTCTGTCACAAATCACTCCTGACACTCTTCTCCACCTACTCCACCCTCCCTGCACTCTCTTCTTCACCTCTTTTCCACGCTCACCATTACTCTGTACTGTTGATCCCAAGTATTTGAACTCATCCACCTTTGCCAACTCTACTCCCTGCATCCTTACCATTCCTCTGTCTTCCCTCTCATTCACACACATATATTCTGTCTTAGTCCTGCTGACCTTTATTCCTCTCCTCTCTAGAGCATATCTCCACCTCTCCAGGGTCTCCTCCACCTGTTGCCTACTCTCAAAACAAATCACAATGTCATCCGCAAACATCATACTCCACAGGGACTCCTGTCTGATCTCATTTGCTAATCTGTCCATCACCATTGCAAATAGGAAAGGACTCAGAGTTGTTCCTTGATGTAATCCCACCTCCATCTTAAACGCATCCATCACTCCCACCGCAGAGCTCACCACTGTCACACTACCCTAGTATGTATCCTGTACCACTCTTACATACTTCTCTTTCACCCTGACTTCCTCATAAAATACCAAAACTCCTCTGTAGGCACCCTATCATATGCTTTATCTAAGTCCACAAAGACACAATGCAACTCCTTCTGACCTTCTCTGTACTTCTCCATCAACACCATCAGAGCAAACATCGTATATGTACTGCTCTTTACTGGCATGAAATCATACTGCTGCTCACTAATCCCTTCTTAACCTCGCTTCCACTACTCTTTCCCATAACTTCATGCTGTGACTGATCAATTTTATTCCTTTATAGTTACTACAGCTCTGCACATCACCCTTATTCTTAAAAATCAGCACTAAAACACTTTCTCCACTCCTCAGGCATCCTCTTACTTTCCAAGATTCCGTTAAACAATCTGGTTAAAAATCCCACAGCCATCTCTCCTAAACACATCCATGCTTCCAAATGTATGTCCTCCGGATCAACAGCCTTTACATGTTTCATCCTCTTCATAGCTGTTCTTACTTCCTCCTTGCTAATCCATTGCACTTCCTGATTTATTATCCGCACATCATCCAACCTTCTTTCCCTCTTATTCTTTTCATTCATCAGCCCCTCAAAGTGCTCTTTCCATCTGCTCAACACACTCTCCTCACTTGTGAGTATGTTTCCCTCATTATCCTTTATCACCTTTACCTGCTGCACATCTTTCCCAGCTTGGTCTCTCTGTCTAGCCAATCGGTACAGGTCCTTTTCTCCCTCCTTAGTGTCCACCATTTCATACAACTCTTCATATGCCTTATCCTTAGCCTTTGCCACCTCTCTCTTCACCATACGCTTCATCTCCTTGCACTCCTATCTGCTTTCTTCATCTCTCTGACAATCTCACTACTTCTTCACCATCCTCTTCCTCTGTATACTCTCCTGTACTTCCTCATTCCACATCAGGTCTCCGTTCCTGCTTTCTCTGTCCAGATGTCATGCCAAGCACCTTTCTAGCTGTCTCCCTTACCACCTCTGCTGTGTCTGCCCAGCTATCTGGTAACTCTTTACTGCCACCCACTTCCTGTCTTAACTCTTCCCTGAACTCCACCTTACAGTTATTATTTTTCAGCTTCCACCATTTGCTCCTTGGTGCTGCCCTCACACTCCTCCTCCTCTTCTTGATCACTAACATCATCCTACAGACTACCATCCTATGCTGCCTAACTACACTTTCCCCTGTCACCACTTTGCAGTTTCCAATCTCCTTCAGACTGGCCCTCCTGCATAGGATATAATCCACCTGTGTGCATCTTCCTACACTCTTGTACATCACCTTATGCTCCTCCCACTTCTTAAACTACATGTTCACCACAGTCATGTCCATCCTTTTCACAAAATCCACTACCATCTTACCTTTTGCATTCTTCTCAACACCATAACTACCCATCACCTCCTCATCCCCCCCATTCCCTTCACTAACATGCCCACTGAAATCCACCCCAGTCACCACTCTCTTACCCTTGGTTACACTCTCTACCCCTTCATCCAACTTACTGCAAACTTTTTCTTTCTCTTCATCACACACCACACTTGCAGAGCATATGCACTGACAACAGTTATCACATCATACATTTCCAGCTTCATAAACATCACCCTGTCCAACACTCTTCACCTCCAAAACACTCAACATACTGTTCCTTCAGGATAACCTCTACCCCATTTCTTCTCCCATCCACACCATGGCAGAGCAGTTTGAACCCACCTCCAATACACCTGGCCGTACATCCATCTGGTGTCTTGCATGCACAATATGTCCACCTTCCTTCTTTCCATCATATCATCTAGCCGTCTCCCTTTACCAGTCATACTGCCAGCATTCAACGTTCCTAACCTCAGTTCCACACTCATAACTTTCTTCCTCTCCTTCGGCCAATAGTAGCCCAATTTCTATCAGCATCCAGTTGGCTAACAGTACTGGAGGTGGTGGTTGTTAGCCTGGGCCTCTACTGATCTGGTATGTAAATCTGTACTGTTGTCTACATATTTGATCTAGCAAAAGTTTTACACCAGATGCCCGTCCTGATGTAACCCTCCCCATTTATCCAGGCTTGGGATTAGCACAAAGAAATACACTGGCTTGTGCATGCACCCCAGATCTGGCCCTCATGTCTCTGATAGACAGAAGCAGACAGTAATGCCTAAACTAACATACCCCCACATACCCTCTACAAACTTCCTAACTAACATACCTTAACCTAATAAATGCCCATGATACATAGGGCACAACTGGGTTGGATTACATGGCTAGGCTTATAAAGGCCCTGGTGGTCATTAGCCTAGTATATACATATGAACCTATTGGACCCAGGTGGGTTGGACATGTGGTTTGACACCAAGATTATGTTTATGGCTAGACCCATTTACGTTATCTCTTTTACATGTATTTGGTTTAAACCCTCTGCTTTAATTAATAGCCAGCCTTTTCACTGGAAGGAATTGAGCTCAGCAGGTGTACCGTACAAAAAGGATATCCGGGATAAAACCAGTAACCAGCTGTTACCTTTAGACAGGGTCACTGATAAATTTCATCTACTGGGCAATACACTGGTGGCGATATCTACAGCTTAGGGCATGTTTGTTGAAGCTCAGGGAGTCTGTACAACTACTGGACAAGAGCCTGGCTGAGGAGATTGGTCTTCCTGAAAAAGGAACACCAGTGGAGGAGAAGATCCCTAGGCATAAGTGTATCTAATAAGTTACAACTCAGGGATCCAGACACCCTTTTTGCTGAATTGTTAACCAGTTTAACTCCTTGCTGGGTGAGAGCATGTTAGCATGAAAATGGAAGGATGGAAGGAATGCTTTTTGTAGGATGCACTGAGGCTGCTTGCTAGCCCTGGTGTGTTTTGCCATCACTAAGATGTTATACATGTGGCATCTCACCCTGGTGCAGATGGTCAATAGGGGCTTTTGATAGAGATGCTCTTTGCTGGTGCTGTGCCATGAATAATGCTAATCACGTGGTATGGTATTCATAGCTCTCAACCTCTTAGAGCAAGAAATCTGGGCAAGGGCATTAATAAAAGTGGGACAAAGGCCCCAAACTAGGGACAATTTTTAAATATTGCTCTTACAAACTTGGAAAGTTGACAGAATAACAGGTTTTGCATTAGCATCAATTTTCTGAAGGATATGAAGTCTGAAACTCAAATGTCTATCATTTTCTACCTTCAGTCTTCAATAATTTACCACTAATTTGCCAGAAAACCACAATTTTATGAAAAATGGACTAAAAATATGAGGCATAAAAATCTGGACATTTTGCGAAAATCTGTACAGCTGAGAGGTATGATGGTATTCTTCAGAGACTGCTGCTTGATGGGATGTCATTATGCGAAGAATTACCTGGGCTCTTAAAATACCAATACCAGATCCAGATAACTTTAAATTTTGCCTCTTTGGCATAAGAAAAGTCTGACATTTGTGGGGATGTACTGAGTGCTGCTGGGTTAGAGGTCTACTGGCCTGTTTTCTGTCATGTATATATGCCATCTGCATGATTATTCTTTTTTTACTGGGTTAAATCCCTGGTGAGTTCAGGTTACACTGATCTTACCGCAAAAGCAATGCAGCTAAATGGGATGAATATTGGGGTAATTTCATTTTTAAATCTCCTGACAGGTCCTCCATAGAACTAAATATTGACCATACCCCAATATATATACTCTTGTTGTTAATGCAAGGTTGTCAGAGACTGGCATTTTCATTTGTACTTACATACAAACGCTTTTACTTTTCTGCATTGTAAGTAAATGCATTTTAGTGCCAGATTTTGTATCCCTCCCAGTGAAGCTATTCATGTTCATTTTTCTTTTTTATCCAAGGCCCCAGTTTGTTGCGGTTATTTCATTGGAACTGCTTGATTGATTTGTTAAATGCAGATGAAATAGCGAAGGGTCTAACAACTGAAGGTAGAGTTTTTCTGTGGAAAATGTTCAGTATTATGTTATATGTTGTTCTTGCTCATTGTTCCATTCAATAAATTATCGTCAAAACAAAAATTGAGAATATTGATTGTGAATTCAGGTTTATTTTTCTAATTCTAAAACCATGTCAAATAACTTTACAAATTTTCTGTCTTTCATGTTTAAAATTATGAATTGAAACAGCATGCTAAAAATGCTGTTAATAAAAGCATAAATATACTTTATGCCTGCCTCTCTGCTTGGCTTAGTTTGCGTAATGTAGTTTGTCATATGTACCGTTTCTGCTAATCGCTGTAAAGACAAATATAACTTATCTGTGCATTTTATTGTGCCTCCAGATAATTCAGTATTCATGGTGAAAGAGAAATCTGAAAGGTAGTGATTTTTCTAGCATGAATTTGTAGTGTTACACTAAATGTCATGGTAAACTAGATACAAGCAAGTGTACAATTTAAGAAGGGGTAGATATACAATTTAAAAAAGGGTACATGTACAATTAAAGTTGGAATACATCGATAATTTAAGAGGGGTACATGTACAATTTAAGAAGGATGCATGCATGTAAGAAATCAGAAGTGTATATACAATTTTTTTCAATAATAAATCTTTATTGTTTTACCATTTTCTATATAAACTTGAACAAAACAAAAATATCAGTAAATTCTAGCTAATGTTTCTACTAATAACACAATAACATATGTACAGTATTTACATGAATGCTTCCAATTGTAACAACAAATTATAGAAGAACATATAAAAAGAATTAAACAAAAATCACATATTTCAACCTTTTACTTATCAATAAATTTCCCTTATAAGGTATATATATCTCAGAGTAAACTGGTTCAATGTATTACACCAATATAATATTAAACATTTGCTACCATATTTTCAGATTATTGATATTTTTATTATGATCCTTAAGAAGTAATTTGTGGGCTAATATATGTCTCATTGCCAGAATCTTAAAGTTATCCCATGACGTTTGAGGTGGATTTAATCAGTTAGTAGCTATATATAGTTTCATTAACAAAACAATATTAATAAGTATAGTAATCTGGGATCTAGAGATCTGTTTTGGAGGAATATGTAAAATCATAAATTCCCATGAAAGTGTTGAACTTTGATATCCCACCTTTTGAAGTTGTAGTCTTAAGGAATTCCAAAGTTTATAAATACATTTGCAGCTCCAGAACATATGAAGAAGGTCTGCTGATTGAGCTTTACAGTATGGACAGTTTGGAGATTTTTTAGAATTAAATTTATGCAAGCTAAGGCGTGAATAATAAGTATTATTAAATATCGCAAGCTGAATATACATCAACTTTTGAAGAGATATCGATTTTGTTGTTAATTGCTTTTAGTATTTGCTTTTCTTCTGTCAGTGGCATTTTTTCTTTCCAATAATTTGACAAAAGAACTGTATTCTGAAATTTGAAATCTTTTATTAATTTATTTGTAGCTGCTATAAATTTAACACCTTGTTGAAGAGTTTGCCACAAGTTTGAACATTTTGTTAAATCATCTTTAATTTTGAAATCCTTAAAGTAACTTATGGAAAGTTCCTTAATCTGTCTCAATATAACTAAACATGATTTTGGCAGATTCATTTCTTGTCTTATTTGATTATTTGAATAGTTTAGGTAAGGGTATATATCAAGTAAAGTTAAATTAATCATAAAAGGGAAATTTTTAAGATTTATTAATTTATTATTAATTTTCAGGTTAGGATTTCTATGAAAAAGGTTGGAAGACCATCATATGTTGCATGAGATTTAATGAATGAAATACATTTTTTATTGATGTTATATATAATTTAATATGATCCATTATATCATATAATTTAAACTTTTCCTTTCCTAAGAAAGGTAATGCTTTGGGGTTAATATTCAGATTCAAAATATGTTTATAATTCAAAATTTCCCAGTTTGGTGACCATTTATTACTAAATGTGTCGTAATTATTATTTATTTTATTTATTTTATTTTACATTTGTTAACCGGGCTAGTCTAGCTGGATATATGTCCATTTTCAGTAGAGGCCTGGGGAGAAAAGCTCCAAGCATAAAAAGTGTCAAAGTTAACAATGTCTAAAAACATAATGGGGTACAGTACATATCAGTATTAGTCTAAAAGTAGTAATAAAAATACATTTTAAGCTATAACAGATTTAGTAAAAATTCAACTAAGTAATTATACAAAACACAGTAGAAGGAATTGGAAGTCTCAAGTTGGGAAGAGAACACAAGTGTTATTCTTCAAATACAGAGAAAGAGTAGTACAAGTTATGAAGGCTTAGGTTAAAGGAGTAGTGAAAGGGGTAAGTGAAGAAGAGAAGAAGATTATCAGTCTGGGTTAGTGCATGGACACAGCCAATGAGTTTTTAGATGTTCTTTTAGCTGTTTTTTAAAAAGAGGTGTAGAGACAAGGGTAGATAATTTTGAGGGAAGCTGATTCCAGATTTTTCCTGCAGTGTTTGTGAAGAGTGAATCCCCAGCTTTGTTATTCGCTTTCTGTGAGGAAACTAGAAGCTTATTAGCAGAGTAAAGTGTGGATAGGTTTGTATACGGTGTAATTAGATTGGAGAGGATAGGGGTGTTGTTAGGGTGGTATATTATCTTTTGAGTAATAATTAATTGTTGACAGAGTATATAGTTCTTTAATTCTAGCCATCCTAGTTGTTTGAGGTTAAGGCAGTGGTGCATTTTAAATGGGGAGCATGTGCTGAATCTAGCTATGCTATTATAGCAGGTTGAGAGTTTAGAGAGGTTGTTTCTGGACAAGTTAGTATATATAACACAGGCATAGAAAAGGGGTGAAATGAGGTGGGTTTGGACAATAGTCTTTCTTGCAGAAGGGGTAAGGAAGGGTTTGATTCTATAGAGCGTACCAAGTTTTTTGTTAACAGACTTTATAGTAGAGTTGATGTGTTCATCATAGCTGAGATGATTATCAATTGTTACACCTAGTAGGCATGTTGTAGGATCTGGGATAATGTTGGTACCATTGTTAGAGGTTATAGTGAAGAAAGGAGTGGGTGATTTGTGAGTAGGGGTGAAGAGCAATAATTTATTTTTTTTTGGGATTAAGGAGGAGATAGTGTTGCATAAACCAGTTCTCAACATTTTGAAAGACAGCTTGGGTAAGGGAGTGAATAGTGGCTATATTTTTAGCTGTACAGATTAAGGTGGAGTCATCAGCGTATTGAATGCAGGTGGCTAGAGGTATGTTCATGTCTAGATTGTTAATAAATAGAGAAAAGAGTAGGGAGCCTAGGCTAGAGCCTTGGGGTACTCCAATACTGACTGGTAGTAGTGAGGACAAATTGTTCTTCCAAAGTACTGCTTGCTTTCTATTTTCTAGATATGTAAATAACAACACGCACCGTTGGATCTACAGGCACTACCAACCGGCTCGCGAAAAAAATCAGGAAACAGACTGTGAAAAAATGGACATTTGCAGGCGGAACCTGTAGTGGATCCTGTACGGTGTACCGACTCATAGGGTTACCACCTGTCCCACTTTGCGAGGGACAGTCCCTCTTTGGGCAGTTGTGTCCTGACAAAAAATTGTAAAAATGGCAAATGTCCTGAGATTTTAGGATCCTGGTGCAATATTTCAGCCACGTCGTTCCTTAATTATTGACGGCACAGAGGATGAAGATGTTATAATTCCTTGTCTTGTGAAGGATAAAAACATTTCCAGTTTTGTTTTGGTCAAAGCAGATGGTAAACCCTTGCCTCAAGATCTGAACTTCACTTCTGATGTTAATACTGGAATAACTATACATAAAGTTCGGAGGAATTTTGAAGGAAAGTACAAATGCTCAGTCAGAAAGAATGGAAGGACTGTGTTGTCCGAGTATTACCATCTGGACGTAGAACCAGCTAATTCTACTGCTTCACCCAGTGTCTATTTTTCTCCCGATCAGAACCCACTCTCATTTCACGAGGGTACCTAATACCAACTACCTTAAAAGTCTCTGGACCCTTGCACTCCTCTTCAAACCCACCTCCTCAAGATTCAAAAGGAGTATGTCTACATAATTTTGTTGGTAGTTTTGACCTATTTTTACCCGGTGCAGTTTCGTTTGCTCCCAGCTAAGCCTGCCAGCAGCAGCCACCGCTAGGTATCCCACTGACCACAACTAAACTTACAGTACTGGTATATTGCCTCCCTTACTCTTCCTATTCTCACTAGCTCACTCCTATTCCTTTTCATTTTTGTAGTGCTCAGTGACCCTCTCCTCCTTATACTGCCTAACTCTACCCTTCTATCTGCCAGCTCTCTCTGCTACTTTTCCTTCCTCTCAGGTCATTGTGATTAGCTCCTCTATTTCTCCCTTTCACTGTCTGTATTACCCTGTGTGACTTTATCTGGTTTCTCTCTTTCTTCCTGCATACTTAATTTCCCCAGTGACTACTTTCTTACAGCTTGTTGTTGCTTGTCTACAGCTCCTAGCTGTTCTTGTACCTTCCTCTGTTCCCCTCAGGACAGCCTCTACCTCTATCTCATCTCTAGTCTTACCTCTACCCCCTTACCTCTAATGTGAAGCCTGTTTCTCTCTGCTCTTTCCCCTGCTTTACAAGTTACTTCCCATTACATTTCTGTCTCACTCCTACTCTTATATTTCCACTATATTCTCTCCTTACAAACTAACTGGTGTCTCAGCTCCTTAGCTGGACTGATTGCCCTCATCCCTCTCCTCTGTCTGTTTCTGCCCGCTTGCTCCCTCCATACTTCCCTTTTGCTATCCTACCTTTGCTTCTACCTATTCTTCGCTCCTCCCTCCTAGGTACTTCCTTTGAGGTGTTATAGTCCCTCCTTATCCCCAGGGCCATCTTTAACTTAGCTCACCTCGCTGCTGTGCTGCACTGTAACTGTGTGCTCCTAGCTGCAAATAGGTACTGTAAAATTCTATATTTGTTGCTTTTCTGTGCATTTGTCTTTAAACTATTTTGGCTAACCTATTATCCCTTTTGAACGGAACTGTATCTGGCACTCGATGTTTACCCATTTGATGCAATTTGAGTGCATGTATCCGTAGCCATGCGGTGGATGTACTAGCTAACTGACCATCCACACCGTTAGCTTTGTTACTATGCTGTTGCCTTTAGTGCGACCACTGTTCACAATCGGACTCTAATGGCTATAACATATATTTAATTACGCTACTACCCTAGAGCAATTTTGGCTACTGATTGCTATGTTTTGTTGTTGTCTTTCATAAGGCAGCTGTTTTTTAACCTTTCTTATGGTGTTCCAACAAATGTTGAGCGTCGTTGACTCTGTAGAGCTTTTTTAGCTGTAAACTGCTTCTGGATTTTTGCAATATTGATGCTGGTACTTTAATTTGTTCTATCGCTGTGGTTTAAACACTCCCCTGTCTACAGCGGACCTAGCTACTTGTAACTTAAACATAGAAGGGCCATACAGCGTTAGCGTGTCAGCCTTATTTGTCTTTTTTTTCTTTTTTCATGTTCAACAGCACTTTTTTAAATACCCATGACTGAGTACATTCCTTACCTACACATAGAGCAACCTTGTACTTCTAGGGTTGGTATGTACTTACTTACACATAGAGCAACCTTGTACTTTTAGGGCTTCTAGTGTTGTAGGTTTTACCAAAGTTACTTTTCAGTGACATTAGCGGAAACAAATAGCCTTGTTCAGCGTTTTAATTAGAGGCTACTCAGTGCCTCCAGGACCCCATACAGATGCTTCAGGGGACCTACCTTGCCTAAGGCCTAGTCCTTTTAATGTTAATTTTTTAGTAGTGGGAAACAAATAGCGCCTTGTAGCAGCGTTTTAATTAGAGGCTACTCAGTGCCTCCAGGAACCCACACAGATGCTTCAGGGGACCTACCTTGCCTAAGGCCTAGTCCTTTTAATGTTAATTTTTTAGTAGTGGGAAACAAATAGCGCCTTGTTCAGCGTTTTAATTAGAGGCTACTCAGTGCCTCCAGGACCCCATACAGATGCTTCAGGGGACCTACCTTGCCTAAGGCCTAGTCCTTTTAATGTTAATTTTTAGTAGTGTTTTAATTGCACTCTGGGTACCGAGGAAGGTTTAAATAGTGCCCTTTCAAGTGCAAACTGGGCTCGGGTCTTACCTGCTACTGGGCCTCCCTACACTTAGCGTAACTCCTTATCTTACAATTTGGATCCTTGAGCTTGCCCCATGCTATCCCTATGCCTTTAGATGGAGTATATATGCTTTACTTAACAGTGTCTTTTGAACCAAACTGCTGCAATATTTCCACTGTTGAAATGCATATGTTTAACTGGTGTAATTCTTAACTGGGTATCTATGCATTGTGTTTCTACCTTGGCTTATACTGTTTGTATAGTGCTACATATTGGTACAGTTGATTTGAATTACTGTTCCTGTGATCTTGCTACAGCTTTATTTTGACAGTTAGTGCATTATTTGTTTACCTGGCTACAGCTTTATTTTGATGTTACTGCATTTTTTGTGTATTTTTAACACTTTTGTATTCTCTCCTCATTTTCTCCTTTACCAGCTAATTCTACTGCTTCACCCAGTGTCTATTTTTCCCGACTGTGAAACCTACTCTACTCTACGAGGGTACCTAATACCAACTACCTTAAAAGTCTCTGGACCCTTGCACTCCTCTTCAAACCCACCTCCTCAAGATTCAAAAGGAGTATGTCTACATAATTTTGTTGGTAGTTTTGACCTATTTTTACCCGTACCGGTGCAGTTTCGCTTGCTCCCAGCTAAGCCTGCCAGCAGCAGCCACCAGGTATCCCACTGACCACAACTAAACTTACAGTACTGGTATATTGCCTCCCTTACTCTTCCTATTCTCACTAGCTCACTCCTATTCCTTTTCATTTTTGTAGTGCTCAGTGACCCTCTCCTCCTTATACTGCCTAACTCTACCCTTCTATCTGCCAGCTCTCTCTGCTACTTTTCCTTCCTCTCAGGTCATTGTGATTAGCTCTTCTATTTCTCCCTTTCACTTTCTGTATTACCCTGTGTGACTTTATCTGGTTTCTCTCTTTCTTCCTGCATACTTAATTTCCCCAGTGACTACTTTCTTACAGCTTGTTGTTGCTTGTCTACAGCTCCTAGCGCTGTTCTTGTACCTTCCTCTGTTCCCCTCAGGACAGCCTCTACCTCTATCTCATCTCTAGTCTTACCTCTACCGCCTTAACTCTAATGTGAAGCCTGTTTCTCTCTGCTCTTTCCCCTGCTTTACAAGTTACTTCCCATTACATTTCTGTCTCACTCCCTACTCTTATATTTCCACTATATTCTCTCCTTACAAACTAACTGGTGTCTCAGCTCCTTAGCTGGACTGATTGCCTACGCTCCCTCTCCTCTGTCTGTTTCTGCCCGCTTGCTCTCCATACTTCCCTTTTGCGATCCTACCTTTGCTTCTACCTATTCTTCGCTCCTCCCCCTCCTAGGTACTTCCTTTGCGAGGTGTTATAGTCCCTCCTTATCCCCAGGGCGCCATCTTTAACTTAGCTCACCTCGCTGCTGCTGTGCGACTGTAACTGTGTGCTCCTAGCTGCAAATAGGTACTGTAAAATTCTATATTTGTTGCTTTTCTGTGCATTTGTCTTTAAACTATTTTGGCTAACCTATTATCCCTTTTGAATCGGAACTGTATCTGGCACTCGATGTTTACCCATTTGATGTAATTTGAGTGCATGTATCCAGGCCATGCGGTGGATGTACTAGCTAACTGACCATCCACACCGTTAGCTTTGTTACTATGCTGTTGCCTTTAGTGCGACCACTGTTCACAATCGGACTCTAATGGCTATAACATATATTTAATTACGCTACTACCCTAGAGCAATTTTGGCTACTGATTGCTATGTTTTGTTGTTGTCTTTCATAAGGCAGCTGTTTTTTAACCTTTCTTATGGTGTTCCAACAAATGTTGGACTCTGTAGAGCTTTTTTAGCTGTAAACTGCTTCTGGATTTTTGCAATATTGATGCTGGTACTTTAATTTGTTCTATCGCTGTGGTTTAAACACTCCCCTGTCTACAGCGGACCTAGCTACTTGTAACTTAAACATAGAAGGGCCATACAGCGTTAGCGTGTCAGCCTTATTTGTCTTTTTTTTCTTTTTTCATGTTCAACAGCACTCGTAGCGTTATTTTTTAAATACCCATGACTGAGTACATTCCTTACCTACACATAGAGCAACCTTGTACTTCTAGGGTTGGTATGTACTTACTTACACATAGAGCAACCTTGTACTTTTAGGGCTTCTAGTGTTGTAGGTTTTACCAAAGTTACTTCTTTTCAGTGACATTAGCGGGAAACAAATAGCGCCTTGTTCAGCGTTTTAATTAGAGGCTACTCAGTGCCTCCAGGACCCCATACAGATGCTTCAGGGGACCTACCTTGCCTAAGGCCTAGTCCTTTTAATGTTAATTTTTTAGTAGTGGGAAACAAATAGCGCCTTGTTCAGCGTTTTAATTAGAGGCTACTCAGTGCCTCCAGGACCCCACACAGATGCTTCAGGGGACCTACCTTGCCTAAGGCCTAGTCCTTTTAATGTTAATTTTTTAGTAGTGGGAAACAAATAGCGCCTTGTTCAGCGTTTTAATTAGAGGCTACTCAGTGCCTCCAGGACCCCATACAGATGCTTCAGGGGACCTACCTTGCCTAAGGCCTAGTCCTTTTAATGTTAATTTTTTAGTAGTGTTTTTAATTGCACTCTGGGTACCGAGGGAAGGTTTAAATAGTGCCCTTTCAAGTGCAAACTGGGCTCGGGTCTTACCTGCTACTGGGCCTCCCTACACTTAGCGTAACTCCTTATCTTACAATTTGGATCCTTGGGCTTGCCCATGCTATCCCTATGCCTTTAGATGGAGTATATATGCTTTACTTAACAGTGTCTTTTGAACCAAACTGCTGCAATATTTCCACTGTTGAAATGCATATGTTTAACTGGTGTAATTCTTAACTGGGTATCTATGCATTGTGTTTCTACCTTGGCTTATACTGTTTGTATAGTGCTACATATTGGTACAGTTGATTTGAATTACTGTTCCTGTGATCTTGCTACAGCTTTATTTTGACAGTTAGTGCATTATTTGTTTACCTGGCTACAGCTTTATTTTGATGTTACTGCATTTTTTGTGTATTTTTAACACTTTTGTATTCTCTCCCTCATTTTCTCCTTTACCAGCTAATTCTACTGCTTCACCCAGTGTCTATTTTTCCCGACTGTGAAACCTACTCTACTCTACGAGGGTACCTAATACCAACTACCTTAAAAGTCTCTGGACCCTTGCACTCCTCTTCAAACCCACCTCCTCAAGATTCAAAAGGAGTATGTCTACATAATTTTGTTGGTAGTTTTGACCTATTTTACCCGGGGGCAGTTTCGTTTGCTCCCAGCTAAGCCTGCCAGCAGCAGCCACCCCCCCCCCCGCTAGGTATCCCACTGACCACAACTAAACTTACAGTACTGGTATATTGCCTCCCTTACTCTTCCTATTCTCACTAGCTCACTCCTATTCCTTTTCATTTTTGTAGTGCTCAGTGACCCTCTCCTCCTTATACTGCCTAACTCTACCCTTCTATCTGCCAGCTCTCTCTGCTACTTTTCCTTCCTCTCAGGTCATTGTGATTAGCTCTTCTATTTCTCCCTTTCACTTTCTGTATTACCCTGTGTGACTTTATCTGGTTTCTCTCTTTCTTCCTGCATACTTAATTTCCCCAGTGACTACTTTCTTACAGCTTGTTGTTGCTTGTCTACAGCTCTAAGCGCTGTTCTTGTACCTTCCTCTGTTCCCCTCAGGACAGCCTCTACCTCTATCTCATCTCTAGTCTTACCTCTACCCTTAACTCTAATGTGAAGCCTGTTTCTCTCTGCTCTTTCCCCTGCTTTACAAGTTACTTCCCATTACATTTCTGTCTCACTCCCTACTCTTATATTTCCACTATATTCTCTCCTTACAAACTAACTGGTGTCTCAGATCCTTAGCTGGACTGATTGCCCCTCTCCTCTGTCTGTTTCTGCCCGCTTGCTCCCCTCCATACTTCCCTTTTGCTATCCTACCTTTGCTTCTACCTATTCTTGCCTCCTCCCTCCTAGGTACTTCCTTAGGTGTTATAGTCCCTCCTTATCCCCAGGGCGCCATCTTTAACTTAGCTCACCTCGCTGCTGCCAGCGACTGTAACTGTGTGCTCCTAGCTGCAAATAGGTACTGTAAAATTCTATATTTGTTGCTTTTCTGTGCATTTGTCTTTAAACTATTTTGGCTAACCTATTATCCCTTTTGAACGGAACTGTATCTGGCACTCGATGTTTACCCATTTGATGTAATTTGAGTGCATGTATCCGGTGGATGTACTAGCTAACTGACCATCCACAACGTTAGCTTTGTTACTATGCTGTTGCCTTTAGTGCGACCACTGTTCACAATCGGACTCTAATGGCTATAACATATATTTAATTACGCTACTACCCTAGAGCAATTTTGGCTACTGATTGCTATGTTTTGTTGTTGTCTTTCATAAGGCAGCTGTTTTTTAACCTTTCTTATGGTGTTCCAACAAATGTTGAGCGTCGTTGACTCTGTAGAGCTTTTTTAGCTGTAAACTGCTTCTGGATTTTTGCAATATTGATGCTGGTACTTTAATTTGTTCTATCGCTGTGGTTTAAACACTCCCTGTCTACAGCGGACCTAGCTACTTGTAACTTAAACATAGAAGGGCCATACAGCGTTAGCGTGTCAGCCTTATTTGTCTTTTTCTTTTTCATGTTCAACAGCACTTTTTAAATACCCATGACTGAGTACATTCCTTACCTACACATAGAGCAACCTTGTACTTCTAGGGTTGGTATGTACTTACACACATAGAGCAACCTTGTACTTTGTAGGTTTTACCAAAGTTACTTCTTTTCAGTGACATTGGGGGAAACAAATAGGCGCCTTGTTCAGCGTTTTAATTAGAGGCTACTCAGTGCCTAGTCCTTTAATGTTAATTTTTAGTAGTGGGAAACAAATGGCGCCTTGTTCAGCGTTTTAATTAGAGGCTACTCAGTGCCTCCAGGACCCCACACAGATGCTTCAGGGGACCTACCTTGCCTAAGGCCTAGTCCTTTTAATGTTAATTTTAAACAAATATACTCAGTGCCTCCAGGACCCCATACAGATGCTTCAGGGGACCTACCTTGCCTAAGGCCTAGTCCTTTTAATGTTAATTTTTAGTAGTGTTTTTAATTGCACCTGGGTACCCGAGGAAGGTTTAAATAGTGCAACTCCTTATCTTACAATTTGGATCCTTGGGCTTGCCCCATGCTATCCCTATGCCTTTAGATGGAGTATATATGCTTTACTTAACAGTGTCTTTTTGAACCAAACTGCTGCAATATTTCCACTGTTGAAATGCATATGTTTAACTGGTGTAATTCTTAACTGGGTATCTATGCATTGTGTTTCTACCTTGGCTTATACTGTTTGTATAGTGCTACATATTGGTACAGTTGATTTGAATTACTGTTCCTGTGATCTTGCTACAGCTTTATTTTGACAGTTAGTGCATTATTTGTTTACCTGGCTACAGCTTTATTTTGATGTTACTGCATTTTTTGTGTATTTTTAACACTTTTGTATTCTCTCCTCATTTTCTCCTTTACCAGCTAATTCTACTGCTTCACCCAGTGTCTATTTTCCCGACTGTGAAACCTAACCAACTACCTTAAAAGTCTCTGGACCCTTGCACTCCTCTTCAAACCCACCTCCTCAAGATTCAAAAGGAGTATGTCTACATAATTTTGTTGGTAGTTTGGTATCCCACTGACCACAACTAAACTTACAGTACTGGTATATTGCCTCCCTTACTCTTCCTATTCTCATATTCCTTTTCATTTTGTAGTGCTCAGTGACCCTCTCCTCCTTATACTGCCTACCCTTCTATCTGCCAGCTCTCTCTGCTACTTTTCCTTCCTCTCAGGTCATTGTGATTAGCTCTTCTATTTCTCCCTTTCACTTTCTGTATTACCCTGTGTGACTTTATCTGGTTTCTCTTCTTCCTGCATACTTAATTTCAGTGACTACTTACAGCTTGTTGTTGCTTGTCTACAGCTCCTAGCGCTGTTCTTGTACCTTCCTCTGTTCCCCTCAGGACAGCCTCTACCTCTATCTCATCTCTAGTCTTACCTCTACCCCTTAACTCTAATGTGAAGCCTGTTTCTCTCTGCTCTTTCCTGCTTTACAAGTTACTTCCCATTACATTTCTGTCTCACCCCTACTCTTATATTTCCACTATATTCTCTCCTTACAAACTAACTGGTGTCTCAGCTCCTTAGCTGGACTGATTGCCCACGCCCTCTCCTCTGTCTGTTTGCCCCTGCCTCCCCTCCTACCCCCCTATCCCACCCACCCCCACGACTCCTACTCTTATACCTCACAGTCCACACCCCTTCTTAACTCACCTATCAGTGGTGACTCTTCCTTCATAATTATTTCCTAATCCCTCCCCACCCTACATATCTCACTTCCCTCTACTACCCAGACCTATCCTATAACACTTACCTCCTAGCCTCCTCTTCCTACAAATATACCTACCCACCCTTTAGCACTATTAACTCTTCCCATCCTCTTCCTTCATAATTATTTCCTAATCCCTCCCCACCCTTCATATCTCACTCTCTACTACCCAGACCTATCCTATAACACTTACCTCCTAGCCTCCTCTTCCTACAAATATACCTACCCCACCCTTTAGCACTATTAACTCTTCCCATCCTCCTCTAACCATGTCTCTAACAACTACCACTTCTACTTCCACAACCTTTATAACAAAACATCTTAACTAAACTAGCAGCCCTGATATTTATCTCTAGTACTCACACTACCTTACCTTTTGACTTCCTATGAAATAAAACTTAATTACCACCTTACACCCTCTTCCAAACAAACTGCCTCTGAACTCCTATCTCTAAACTGTATTCACTCTAATATTACATCTACCTCCTGCTATCTTCTAGCGAAATATCATAGACTATCCCACTCCAAATGCAATAATCCTATGTCAAGGAAACAAAAAGATAAACTTAACCTAACTATTAAACCACACTCAGTACACAAGTCTACTACCCTGACAGATGGTGATATACACCCAAACCCTGGTCCCTCAAAGATCTCTACCAAAGGCACCACAATAATTTCTAACTCACCCCTTCCACTACCAATCTCTAAATCTAACACTTTACTCTTAGGACACCTAAATATTACAGGTGTCAGTAACAAAATTACTCAACTTCACTCTCTTCTGCAATGTCACTCTTTTGACATCCTCTGTTTAACAGAAACCTGGTTAAAACCCCACACTAAGGATACTGAAATCATTCCCCCTGGTTACAACATCTTACGATTAGACCGCAATACTGTAAAGGAGGAGGAGTAGCTCTCATTTTAAAACCGAACTTAATATATCCACAATTCCCTATGACCCCGGAAAACACCAACACTGAACTCCTTTTAACTAAACTGCAACTTAACCCTAATAAAGCCATCTACATTATCTGTACCTACCTTCCACCTGGCAATAACTCCAATAACATAGAAAGTATTCTTAGTTGGGCTTCAACTAACTACCCACAAGAAACTATAATACTTGGAGACTTTAACCTTGATTGGTCCTCTGTAAATTCTAACAACCCAGCCTCCCATATTAATCTCCATGGCTTTACACAAACTATAAACACCCCTACTAGAACTAATAAACCTAACAACAAAGAAAGTATACTTGATTGGATCCTGGTAAACAAACCCCAACTTAATTACCTAGCAGGGACCCTGTCTGATGATATCAGTGACCATAACTTAACCTATATCATAAGGCAAAAGTATATCACTACAAATACCCCTTCAATTAGGACCATACGTAGCAAGAAATATTTTAACCTCACTCTATTTAAATCTGAGCTAAATGCGTGCGACTGGAATCCACTAAAAACTCTTCCCCTTAATGAAGCAGTTCAATACTTTAATAACAAATTCTTAACAATCTTAGATTGCCATGCTCCACAACGAACTATCAGAATAAAATCTAAACCAGCCCCCTGGCTGTCTAAAGACACAAGACAGAAAGTATTACTCAGAAACAAACTCTGGCTTAAATGGAGAACAAGTAAACTACCCTCAGATCATCAAACCTTTAGACACCTAAGAAACATTACCAAAAAAGCTATTCTGTCTGATAAAAAACACTACTATTGTAACCTACAGCAATCTAATCATAACAATCCCCAAAAATTCTGGGCAACATTGAACAAACTTCTTCACCCTGGACAAACTTCCACTCCCTCCCCCTTGGGATCACAAAAAATTTCTTCCCTTGAAACTGCCAATGCTTTCAACTCCTTTTTCACTGATACTATCAACTCACTAGCCTCTCACCTCTTCAGACAACTCTAATGTTCCTCAACTTGCCTCTACTAGTTTACCAAGCTTTATTATACAGCCCATCTCTACCACCTTCATCCTAAAATGTATTCAAAAGCTTAAGCCATGTACTCCATCAGCTGACCAACTTCCATCTGAATTTCTTCAAAAGCAGCCACGAAATAGCCTATTCCATTTCTATTCTCATTAACAGAACCATTAAAGAAGGAAGCATCCCTGATATCTGGAAAATCTCACATATTATACCCTTACATAAGGGAGGAAACTCTACAGAATACTCTAATTATAGACCCATTGCCCTCCTCTCCACTAGCAAAAATCATGGAAAAATGCGTTCACCACCAACTAATGTCCCACTTAACTAAACACAATATACTATCACATTGTCAACATGGTTTTAGACCTTTTCATAGTACTACTACTGCTCTCCTTTCCTTCACTGATTTCATTAACAAAACCATAATAATAATACCCTATCTTCAGCACTGTTCATTGACCTATCAAAAGCTTTTGACATGGTCAATCACCCTCTCCTCCTAAAAATCTTGGAATCACTTGCTATGGAACCAAATACCATCCAGTGGTTCTCCTCCTATGTTTTCAACAGGAAACAAGCTGTCCTCTGGGAGAATGAACTTTCCTCTCTTCTCCCGATCTCGCTCGGTGTGCCACAAGGCTCAATTCTTGGACCCCTTCTTTTCTCCCTATTCATAAATGACTTACAAGTAGCTATTCCCAAGCCACATGCATACAATATGCAGATGACTCCACACTCATCTGCTCTGCAAAACCATCCCAGAGCTCCAAACTATTACTCAAAAGGTATTCCATTCTGTTGAAGCATGGTTTTTAAAACGCTGCCTACTTCTTAATGCCAAAAAAACAAAACTCCTCCTTTTCAAACCCACTACCAGATCCCCCCCTCTGGACTTCTCTATCTCTTCTATCAATAATACTCTCATATCACCTGACACTTCTACCAAACTGCTAGGCGTGATGATTGACAACAATCTTACCTTTGATTATCACATAAACAATACTATAAAAACTGTACATAGAAAGCTGGGCTCCCTCTATAGAATTAAAACATTCTTATCCCCAGCAGCCAAAGCTACTATGGCACACTCTCATCTCATTTCCACTCTTCTCTATGCCTCACCAATTTACACTAACCTGAAGAAAAATAATCTTTCTAAACTGACCACCACATACAATAGTATAGCAAGATTTGTTACTGGTAATCAATTCAGAACTCACCACTGCCTGAACCTACAACAACTGCACTGGCTTGAATTACAAAACATGTTGCTTCTATCTCAACTTCCCATAATCCACAGATCTTTTTATCTGCCAAACAACACTCCTTCTTTTTCTAACCTCCTCACCCCTTATTCTAACCTGAACTCACTGCCTCTAAAACTCCTAGTTACGGCTACCAAATCCAATAACCTTGCAGGTGACTCCCTGTTCTCTAACTCTATTGGTAAACACTGGAACCTATTGCCCACTGAACTGACTTCTATTGTATCTCCTGTCCTTTTCAAACAAAAACTTAGACTCTACCTTACAAAACACTGGCTATGCCCCTGCCTCAACCCAGACTGAACCTATGTATTCGACTACCCCCTCTACCCCTTCATCTCTGTGATCTCTCCCACCCTCTGTTTTTACTTCCTCACTATTCTATTACTTACCCCTCCTCTTTCCTTCTCCTTCCTGATTATATTTCTTAGTTTACTGTAGGTTTCAAGAAACTATCTAATCTAATCTATTCTAATCTATTTACATAGTTGTCTTTAAATACCCTTATCTATTTTTTTATGATGTTTGACTTTGCTATAAAAGTTATGTCTGTTTTCTGCTTCCAAGAACGATGAGTACACTATTGTATAACTGTTTATTCTGTCTATAGTAAGTTTGATTTTTTGTATAATATTTTCCTGACACAGTATAATTTTTTTACTGCTCTTTATTGTATCTTATGTAATAGTTACTATGTCTATGTGGAGCTTTTCTCCTCGGGCCTCTGCTGAAAATGGAAATATATCCAGTCAGACTAGCCCGGTTAACAAATGTAAAATAAATAAATAAATAAATCTAAACCATTGTATGGCTTGAGGGTTGAGAGAAAGGGCATTTAGTTTGTCTAGTAGTAAGTTATGGTTAACCATATCAAAGGCTTTCGACAGGTCGATAAATAGAGCAGAGGAAAATGAGTTGTTATGATTTTTATTTATGGAGTCGGTAAAGGATAAGAGGGCTGTTGATGTGCTATGGAATGGCCTAAAGCCGTGTTGGCAGTTTGCAAGTAGGTTATTTTGCAGTAAGTGGTTAAGTAGTTGTTTGTGAACACATTTTTCCATGATCTTAGCTAAGGGTGAGAGTAAGGCAATAGGGCGATAGTTAGAAAGCTCAGTAGATGGACCACCTTTGTGTAGAGGGATGATATGGGATATCTTCCATAGAGCAGGGATTTTGCCTTCTGTGATAGTTCTATTAATAATGATGGAGATGGGGTAGGCTATGGCTTTTGCGGCTATTTGTAGGAATTCTGATGGGAGATGGTCAGCTGAAGGGGTACAAGGTTTCAGTCTTTGAAGTAGCTTACAGATGAGGGATGTAGATACAGGTTGTAAGTGAAAGGTAGGTAGTGAAGTATTGCAGGTATTAGTTGTGGAGGTAGTGAAGGTTGGTAAAGAATTAGCCAGGGTTAAAATGGCTTCAGTAAAATAGTTATTAAATGCATCAGGGATTTGGGTAGAGTTATTATGATTGAAACCAGTTGGGTCTGGAGTAGTGGTGTGGCATGGCTGAAGAAGTTTGTTTATTCCAGACCAAAACTTTTGAGGAGTTTGTTGGCTGCTTTGTTGTAGTTGAATGTAAAAATCTTTTTTATCTCTAAGAATATCCTTCTTGGTGGCATTTCTTAGCTGTTTATAGTGAAGGTGGTTAGTTGGGCATTTGGTAGCTCTCCATTTGGCCCAGATTTTATTTCTAAGGAGTATCTTCTGCCTAGTTTGTTTTGTGAGCCATGGTGCAGATTTTGTTCTTATTCCAATAGTACAATAAGGTGCATGGTAGTCTAGGATCCTAAGAAAGTTAGTATTAAAGTAAGTAATGGATTTATTAAGTTCTAGATGCGTTAGTGGTGACCAGTCACATGCTTGTAGTTAGGTTAGAAAGCTGTCTGGATTAAATAATTTTTTTTAAGCGGGAGGTTCTGAGGTTATGAGTATTTGGAATGTGGACTTTTTGTCTAATAATGTAAGTAAGCATGTGGTCGCTCATGTCATCTGGTAGGATTCCTGGGGTATAAGTCTCAGGGTGGCTATTAATAAGGATCCAATCAAGAGTAGTTTCTTTATTGCTAGGTTTGTTGATTCTTGTAGGGGTTGTTATTAATTGTTTGAAACCAAAGAGGTTTATGTGATTGGTAGGATTCAAAGAATTGCAAGTGGACCAGTCTATGTTAAAGTCACCTAGAACAATGGTCTCCTGGGGTAGTTGGGTAGAGAGGTGATTGAGTAGGTTCGCCAGAGTACTAGTATTATTACCTGCTGGTAGATACATACAAAGTAGGTATATCGATTTAGAATTATTGATTTGGAGTTTTGCAGTTAGGATTTCAGAATTGTTAGCAAATGATGGAAGGTCATTTATGAGGGTAATTTGGAGGTTAGATTTATAGAGAATGGCTATACCTCCATCTTTTTTGATTTTACAGTCATTTCTAAGGATGTTATAGCCAGGAGAGGTAATTTCCTGGTCTAGAGTAGATGGTTTAAGCCAAGTTTCTGTAAGACATAGTATGTCAAAAGAGTGTATGTCAAGGAGAGCATGTAGATGGGAGATTTTATTGTTAACACTTCTAATGTTAAGGTGACCTATTAAGAGGGAGTTGCATGGTTTTATTAGTGTTGAGACTGTAGGGAAGTTTACATTGCTTGGGTTATTGGTATAGTTATTATTGGGGCCAGGGTTTGGATGAATATCACCATCTAGGAGGGGGTGTTGCTGGGGGTATTGAAGAGAGTTAAGGAGTTTGTAGTGGTAATTTAGAGTCTTCTTTAAAGAGAAATAGCTGATGTGGGTAGTTCTGTGATATTTAGGTTGCGTATAGTTGGAATTACAAGTTATGTTGCTGTGATTAAGGGAGAGGATGAAAGAGGGTGTTAAGTGTTTGACGGATGTAATGTTTTTGTTCAGGGTGAGAAAGATATTCAAAGGAGGTGAGTAAGTAAGGTATAGTAAGACAGCCCAATGTGGTGGTTAGGAGTAGTAGATTAATGAGAATATGTTTATTAGTTGGGGCCATGGTAAAAAGTAGATTTAATAAGGGAAAAGATGGTGTAAGTAGGTGTTGAAGCAAGAGAAATTTGGGAGGGATAGAGCAGGGTATAAATAAGGATGGAAGAGATTAAAGGGGGTTGAAGGAGTGGTAGATTTGGGAAGGAAAATAGTGTAGTGGGAGGATAGTTGGGTCAAGTGGTGATATGAAATGAAATTGAGTAGTTCTAATTAGGAGATAGATATCAGGGAGGAGTCTGAAGAAGGTGAGGCAAGTGATTGGATAGGAGGCAAGGGGGAGTGGCTAGTGAGGTATAAGTCTAGGGCCTCTGGGGGTGTGTGGGAATTGGGGGTAGGGTAGGGGAGCAGAGTGAGCCCACAGGACGAACGGAGCCAGTAGAAACAGAAAAGGAGTAGCTGGAGGAGAAACAATCAGTAAGCAGAGCTGAAATCTGAAGGTAAGTGAAGTAAGCCGGAAGTGGGAAGGAGCAGGGATAAGTAAGGAGTATATAAGAAAACAGGGAAGTATAGCAAGTTAAGATAAAGGGTAGAGTGTGAAGTTGCAGAGTAGTTCTAAGGCAGAATTACTAGGGGTAAACAGGAGTATTACTGGGAGGGATGGGAGTGCCACCTACTGGCCAAAGCTAGTTTTGCAAGCAATTACCGTACGGGGGGTAGGTTTAGTGCTAGATAAAAGAGGTGGTATGAGAGTTTAGTGTGCAAGGTAGCTAGTATGGGGGGGCTGCTGGCTATCCAGGCTCAGGGCAAGCTTTTGAACCCCTGTAGCAACAATGGACGGTAGTAAGTTTTACAGGTAGAACATAGATAACATACATTCTTAAATCCTTGAAAGTGAGAGCAAGGAGTTGAGGCTGTGAGAGGAGGCCACAGTTCTTTGATGGATGGGTCCTGTGTCACCAGGTAGGTAGGTTCTCAGAAAAAAAATTTGGTCTGGAACAGCACAGTGTAGAGCAGGGTACTTGTGGGAGAGAGAGAGACAAGAGTGGTGGTAAGTAGCAAGAAGCTAACAACAACAAAAATATGTTTTTAGAATAATAGTTATAACAGGAAATTAAACATTCACTGATTCTTTACTAATTCTCAATAACATGAGAGAGCAGGAATTGTCCTATGTGAATACTCTATCAGTTCATAGTCAATAGGCACAGTAGGTTAGCATGTAACTCATTGGTTTAAATTAATCATCTGATACAGGTACATATATAGGTAAAAAAAACAATAGTGCAGCCAAGAAATAAGAAAAAGTGTGCAGTGTGTGTCAGGAATAGCTATATATTATCCTTGAAATAAGAGTTAGGCGGGTAACAGGCTTAAAGTCTACAGTAGCCTTTGGGCAGTAAGACCATACATTAAATGATTCCAGATAAGGCAAAAGTATTCTTGAGGTTAGCAAAAATACAAGAGGCTTTACTCAGCTTTTTAAATAACACTTAATATATCTATTAGTGGAGAGACCTATATAGAATAGGACTTAGTATGAATACATAGATATGGTTTCCCGCCTTCCTAATAGCCCTGGTATAGCTTCAGAGTGGTTGGTGTGAGGTTGAAAGGGCTGCTTCCGGCCTTTTAATTATGCAAAAGTGTTTAAATGTAGAATTAGTTCTAGTATAAGACTGTAAATAACTAATGGAGCTAAAATACCCAAAAATCCTAAAGACCGATGACCAGGCAGCGGCTTCAGCAGGTTAAATAAGTACACAACCTGTTGACTCACTACAAAAAATAGCCAATACAGGCTGAAGCAAGCAGCCAGACAGTACAAACAGCAGCCATTTGGCCTGAGGGGTAAATGCCGGTGCTTTGTAACTACGTAGAAAGCAAAGAAAAGCATTCATTAACCATTTATCAAGCCTGCCGAGCACGCTTCTACATTTAAATAAAGCCCAAGTTACACTGTTAAAAAGTCCTTCCCACCATACATCTGGGACCTTAAAGCTTTACTAAATCTATGTTTCTGCGCAATAAAGATAAAAACAGCATAGGCATTACACTTAACAAGTATATCGGCTATACCATTAACAATATAAGGGTAGCCCATGCTACAGCTGATGAGCAGCCATTACAGTGGCCAATTGGCCTAAGGGGAATTGTTTGTGCCTTTGTAGCTGTGTTCAATCAAGGATAATGCATACATTTATCATTTAACAAGGCTACCACACATATTCAAACATATAAATGTAGCCCAGGTTTCACTGGTTAGAGAGCCAATTCCCAGCATAAATCCGGCACCTTACACTTTAAAAAATATAACTTTCAGCACAATAAAGACAGAAACAGAAAGGGAATAACCTTAAAACAAGAATGTCTGTCGTACATTTAACATTATTAATGTAGCCCACGCTACAGCTGATAATCGGCAGTTACGAACAGAATTAGAGCACCTAAGACATAGTCGCTCATTTAAGGGTACCACGAGGAAGATATAGCTCTAGACGACTACAACTAATGTGCTAAAACAAGGACAAACAGTCCTCATAAACCAAGACACACGCAAATAAGTTTGTGGTAATATTGTGTAAGTTATAGATATTAATAGTTATACATTAAGCATGTAAATAATACTTAGAGACAATTAGCAATTCTTAAGATTCTATTTGAGTTTATTATTGAGTAGTAGGTTTCAAAATTTGGTAAATCCAATCCACCTCTATTTTTTGGGGTCATCAATTTATCATATGATATCCTAGTCTTTCTTGGGTCCCAAATAAATTTAGCCGACTCCCTATGAACTTGTTTAAAAAACCTCTTGGAGATTGTAACTTGAGCAGATCTAAAAATGTATAATAATCTGGGTAAAACATTCATTTTGATAATTGAAGCTTTTGCTAATACAGGTAACCTTAAATTATTCCATCTCCTAAAATCAAATAAAATGTGATCCCAAACCAATTTAATGTTATTAATATAAAAATCCTTATCATCTGTAGAAAAGGTAATACCTAAGTATTTAATTTTATCTTCAGATTTTACCTGCCCCACCAATGGCAGAAGCAAAAAGGGTTTGGGAGTTTTTAAAGGAAATATGTTTGTTTTTTTAAGATTAATTTTGTAGTTAGATATTACTGCAAAGTCCCCCACCAGTGTCTGAAATTGGTGTTGTATAGTATATATTAAGATCGTCAGCAAAAGCTGCCATATATATTTTAGTTCCGTATAGTATAGGGGCATTATGAAATACATTCTGTTTAACATATAAAAATAAAGGCTCTAGGTATATACTAAATAGTAAGGGGGACAAAGGACAACCCTGAAGAGTTCCATTTTTAATTTGTATTCTTTTAGAAAAACTTTTATTAATATATAAAGTTGTATGAGGATTGTTATATATAATTTGTAACATTAAAATAAATTCCTGGGGTATATTAAAATATGGTAAAGTATCAAACAAAATATTTATATTAACCCTATCAAAATCCTTTTGCGCATCAGTTATGAGTGCATAGATATTTAAATTCTTTTGTTTAGCATAAGAAATTAATAAGTGTTAATGTATTGTCACTCGTTTGTCTAGCAGTTATAAAGCCAGCTTGTTCATTAGATATTATTTGATTCATCATTTTTTTCAATCTATTAGCCAGAATAAAGGTCAAAATTTTCATATCTACATTTAATAGTGAAATTGGTCTATAATTATCAGGATTTTGGGCATCAGCATTTACTTTAGGTATAAGAATGTTTTTTGATGCATTAAAGTGGGGATCATTAATTTTATTATTAATAATGTAATTAAGTACATGCGCGAGTATTTTACCAAGAGTATCACAAAACGTTTTATAAAATTCAGCAGTCAGACCATCAGGACCCGATGCCTTACATGATTTGAAGTTTTTAATTATATGTATAATTCTCCATCCGATATAGGCTTAATTAGCTCTTTTTGAGAATTATCATCTATTTTTGGAAAACTGATTTTTTGGAAAAATTCTTTATTAGACCTATTTGAGGATGAATCATTTTGATCAGCATAAATATCAGAGTATATCCGTTCAAAAACATTAATATCTTCAGTTTTAGAATATATTGTATTGTCCACATGTATTTCCGAGATTAAGGATGTTGTTTTCGATTGATGCCCTTGTTGGCGTTTGAACATGATTGGCATATCTCGCTAACATTTTATGTTCGTAAAATGTCAATATTATTTTGAATTAAAAAAAGATCTTTTTGACATTTAAAGAGTTCTGCCTCTGTTTGACTGTTATAGTTCTGAATCAACTCTTGATCAAGTAATTTTATTTTAGCTTCCAGTTTTTGTACATCTCTAATTTGCATTTTTTATAATATGAGGCTTTTTGCAAAAATATCCCTCTTACTTGCGCTTTAACTGTCACCCATTCAATGTCGGAAGGATGTTGTTGTTTCTCTAGTTTAACTAATAAGCTATTAAGAACCTCTATAATTTCCTGTATTATTTCTTCTTTATTTAGCAAATTTGGATTTAAAGACCAATTATAATCCCTCCGTAATAAATTATATCTAGGATCTTTAGAAAAACTTAATGAAATTTTTGAATGGTCAGATAAATAACGAGCATGTATAAAGACTAAAGGTTCAAAACTAGTCATTGTTTCTGAAATCAAAAAGAAATCTATTCTAGACCACATTTTGTGACACGTTGAGTAAAAAGTAAAGTTATTTGTATTAAGGTGGTTATTTAGATATTTAAAAGGGTCATATAATTAAAAATCTTCTTTTAAATCACTTAGTGTGGCCACTGCTTGCCTATTAAATGATCTGTGTGGACAAAACCTATCCAATTTCGGATTCTGATAGGAATTCCAATCCCCTCCTATAATTATATAATAGTTATTATACTGGTTTAAAAGCGGATAAAGTGATGCTATGAAAAATTGCTGATTATTACATGGTACATATACGTTAAGAAGTAAAATAGGTTTATCATGGAGAGTAGAAGAAAGAATAACATAGCACCATCTTCCTTCTTTATCTATTTTAGAGTCCAAAATTTTTCCTTGGTATTGATTTTTAATAACTATAGCTACCCCTGCACTATTAGTTTTACCTTCCGAGGCTATAACCTCTCTAATCCATTTCCTTCTCTTGATATCTGCCCATTGATCATTAGTTAAATGAGTTTCCTTATAAAACACGCCTTAGCCTGCAAAAATAAATGAAGAAATAACTTCCTCTTCTTTAAGTTCTGGAACCCTTTTGTGTTCCATGAGTCTATTTCCCACATTTCAATATGTTATTTAATGTAACAAACATTTAAAAAGAAGAAATAGAATGTAATCAAAAACATTTTAAAGATATATATATAGTTTGGAAGCATTCTTGAAATCCCGTCCCATGCCAGTGCCTATCCACTCTACCCTCGGACCGGGACATGTATAGGTCATATACAGGGTAAGGAATTCTAATGATTAATAACATAAATCTACAAATGTTCTTCAGGTTATAATAACTCAAATATATAGCATACGCAACACCTATATAAACTAAGATTAATTCTACAAAGCCTAATCTAAACATTCCCTACTAAACACTGCCATTCATTGACATCTCTTGTATTAACTATTCTTTGAATAAATCATATAAAATATTATACAACAACATGTAAAGAGCTTTCAGTACTTCTGATTAACTAGAAACTACTTAAATGTATTAGCTAAGATATCCTGATATATATATATATATATATATATATATATATATATATATACACAGATGAAAGAAAGCTAAAAGTTTCTGAAGTATATAAATAATTAGCTTGCTCAGTTTCTATGTGCATCTCTAATTATACAATACAAATCACATATTATAAAACATATTAATCATAAGGTAGAATGAGGATCCAGTATTTGGTCAGCATTGTCTTCTATTATTCAAACAACAGGTGAGAGAGAGAGAAAAAAAAAAACATCCTGATACATTATAGCATTATAATAATATGAGCATCTATATAAAAGAAATAGTTACCTTCTCCAGGGTCAATATTAACTTCTTCATTATTTAAACCTTTCAGCTACAGACTAACCACTAGTACCATGGGGTACTGCAAGGTTTAATGTTATAACTATTAACATCAGCAACTATCAAGAGTATAAAAACACACCTCATATATCTAGTGATATATAAGTCTTTACTATATGGTTAAATATAATGTCTAATGTAATTCTTATATATATGTAAATTATTGGTAATGAGGGACTGACTAAGTCCTTTCAGTAGTAGTTACGGAGAAGTAAAACAACAGCTGTTTACCTTTAAATAGAGTCCCTATTAAGGATTAATATATTATAAAGTTAGAAGAATTCACTATTGCAGAAGATGTAAGTGTGAAAATTTGCAAATATGTGTTTAAATTAATAGCAGACAACATCTTTTAGTGTTTTGTTTACATTACTCAGTCCAAAAGAGTTCACATTAGATTTCCAAGCCTGGAAATCAGACCAGACATTCGCGATGGGGGATTCTTGATAGAAGCGGACTTCCAGAAGTGCCACAGTAAATACCGCACCCTCAGAAGCACCACAGTCATTTCCTGTCTTTTCGTCGAGGAACAGACTTCACGCAAGCCATAAAACTTTGGAAGATACTCGCTAGTATCCAGGATATAAAAAAACGAGTTCTTATCTGATCCATAAGAGGCCTAAAACACTAAAACCTTAAAACAAAGGATTACCAAGACCTCGAGCCACAGCAGCAGATGAATCCGACCTCGGATGACATGCCAGTCGCAATGGAAAGCTACATCAAGTCTCTGAAGCAGGTAAGGACTTAGAAAGTTTCAATAAGATAGTGTTTGCCTCATTTTTTGATGAAACAGAATATCTAGACCCATCAGCTGTAAATGTTAACGTATTGGGGTATTTCATTTGAAATTTTGTGTGTTTTTCAATGAGGAATTTACAATAAGGAGATAATAATTGTCTAGCTTGCCTGATTTGCAGAGGCAAGTCCTGAGCCACAGAAATTCTATTGTTATTCCACATAACATAGCCTCCATTTTTCTTAATAGTTGTAAGAATTTTGTTAACATCTTGGTAATTAAGAATTTTAACATACACAGGTCTTGGGCTATTCGAAGCCTGAGCTTCCCTCAAAGCTCTGTGGGCTCTTTCTATGATTATTTGTTTTGTCATATCAGGGTCTTTAAGAAGAATTGTGAATATTTGTATAATAGATGTTATTAAGTCATTATATTGTATAGACTCCGGGATTCCTCTGATAATTATATTGTTTCTCCTGGATCTCGCCTCTAGATCAGTTATTTTAGCTTGAATAGTAAGAATATCCAGATCATGTGTATCTGATTTTTTTGCAAGCAGAGTTAATTTATCTTCATTTTCTGATATCCAAGCTTCAGTTTTGTCTATTCTTTCAAGAGTTTGAGTACAGGAAATTCCAAAGGTTTGTACTTGTACAGTTAATTCTTTCAGAGCTTCTTGAATAGGTAACAAAGCAGTTTTGATGTTTTCCATGCTTAGCATTTGGTCAGGTTTATTTTTGGTCCCTGGTTTTGATTGTTCCTGCTGTTTTATAATTTTTTGTCTTTTCGAAATTACATCTTTTTCCGGTGACTGCAGTTCTGAAAGTTTAGTTTTTGTAGTAGTTATATCCATCTGTTTGTCTTCTTTTGACATTTTATATCCGTACTGGAACTCAGAGTATACTGAATACACAGTTTCTTTGTTTGAAACTCTCTTCAGAGCCACCTAATCTATGATAATCCTGTTAGATACTGTACTTTTCCTCGGCTTATTCACTTCTTGAAGGCTAAATAAGTGAAGTTGAAGTTATTTTTACCAAGATTTGTTGTTTAAAAGTTCATAATATCACTTCAGAGTTTGGATTTCCTCAGGATATATGCAGAGATGCAGATCAGCAGTGTTCACAGAATGGCAGCCATCTTTGAATGAAAAGTGTATATACAATTTTAAGAGCACATATACAATTCTAAAAGGGGTACATATACAAGTTAAGAAACTGTGCATGTAGAATTTAAGGAGGGGTGCATAAACATAAGAGAAACACAAACACATGGAAAGTTTAGGCATATGGCAATATTAGGGGTACATACAGGTCTATTCTTCTGAGAGAAAAAAAAGTTGCTTTGAACTGAACCATTTTTTTTACCAAAATGCAGTTTTTAACTCTACTGTGAGCTACTTAGTTTCTCAATCTCAAAATATAAATTATTGTTACTATGAAATGATGGCTGGCTGCACAGGTTACCTTATTCCTACTGCATTCGTTGAATTTCTTCATATAGTTAGACCTTTTTTAGAGTATAAATCAGTGTATTAAGATAACCGAACAAAGTTATGTGCAACTGTTATCGTTTCTAGCAAATGAAAATTGTGTGTGCTGAAAAAATAATACACTGATTCTCTTTGTTGAACCATGATTTTTAAGGTGCAGTGTGCTATAATTATTAATGCTCAGAGGTTGAGAACGAGTTTTTAAGACAGCAGTTTTCATCACAAAATTTGTAGCACTACCACTGCATTATAACTGAAAAAATGTTCCTGTTGTTTGGACATCTTAATACCTGTGTTTCTCAGCAACTGTGTACCTACATCATGTTCTGTCCAGTTTACAAATTCTTGCAGTCTTTCCTTAGACATCAGTAGCTCTGTAATGATGATAATTAAGTTATAAATTCACAATTTCTCCTTGCTTTCTTTTGACAAAAGCTCAATTTAATACATTGTTAATGTTTATTTCCTTCATGGTTTATATGCAAATGTCAATTCATATTTCTGTAAAGATAACACTAAGAAGCTGTGATAGTGTGTTATATCAAGCGGTTAGAAAAATACTTTGAATGGCTTATAATTATTGACAAAAGAACCTGTTACCACATACATACTGATGGAATTTCTCTCAGCCTTATACAATAGTGAGAAGCTCTTTTCCTGCCAGAGTCTATCTGCACCATGTTTTGTGATTCAGTCAATGTTCTGCAACCATGACCTTTTTGTGGTAGCACTTTCCTAGTGTTTGGCTGAATAACATCTACTTACAACACAGCTGGTTTTCTCACATCATACTAATGATTAAAACGGGATTCTAACTCAAGTTTCTTTAGAACTGCATAAATTGCCTTTTGCTCTTGTGCTCAGTGCTGCTCTTTTTATGAAGTAGTTTTCTTAAAGGCACCAATAGTTCTAAATGGGTAGAAATAATATTATCAAAGTATATGAGCCATGTCCAATCTCACCACAGCTTCTCTATACATTGTTTTTTTTTAATTTACATCTGGACCACTGCTTTTACCTCCTTTAGGGTCAATTCATATACTTTAATGTATCAAAACATGTCCAATGATTTAATACTATTGATTCACCGATTCATAGAAATTCAGACCACTGAATCAGATGACTACTCATGCCCTGCCCATATCCTTCCTCAGGCCACACCCTCTTTTACTAGGAGAGACATAGTAGTCAATACCCTTCCTCAGGCCACACCTCCTTTTACTATGAGTGACATACCAGCCAATCCTAGAGTAAATTTGTGAATACCCATCCAGTCATCTAGGTTATGTTTAAAGTAACATAATGAGTCACACTGCTTAACATTCAGGAGAAATGTTTTCCAAAAATTTGGGTGGCACTTAGTTATAAATCTGTCTGGCCACCATGTTTTACTTATCTGTGAAGATTTAGGTCTCTCATTCTAGTATAGGCAAATATATTATACTTAGAGAGATACAGGCTGCCCAGGACAATTGGGTCACCAATGGCACTGCAACTGAGACAGATATCTCCCCTCAAAAGTCTATAAGACACTGAATAAAGGAATAGAAATTCCAGCCTTATTTGGTAGACTAATCAATGCTGAATATGTGAGAAATTATCTTTTTAGATCTCAGTTATATTCCTTTAGCAATTAGCTCGGCTAAATAAATGGATTTCAAGACAACCATTGTCAAATGATTATCAAAAGAGAGGGTGATATCAACCAAATATCTAGGTATGTGACTAGATTTTTATCGTGTGTTTCCTATACCGGTGCAATGAAGGGAGGCTTGTCTACGAAGAGGGATGAAACTAGACTTTTGTAACATTTAGTTTGAGCTCATCTTTAGTATACTAAGAGTTTATTACAGAAGTTCATTCTGGAGGGCTTGAGTGCCAAAGAGTGACCTAACAACAACTTCCAGTTTACAATCACCTGCAAATGTTTTTAACCCAAGGTCATGGCTCTCTGCTTCGATATCTAAGAAGTAAGTACCAAAAAGGAGAGGTTCCAGTACCAAATCCACTGACAAAACTAGTTGGGTTTAATTTTATGCTATATCAATCCAGAATGCAACCAAGACCAGAAAATAAATCAGCATACATTGTAAACATATCAGACTTGCCATTCTTATTTCTGCATTAACCTTTGCTGTACATTTGTGAACCAAATTTGTATTGCAGCACACATTCTATCAAAAAACTTTTCAATGGACTGTATATTCCTATGCAAGAAAAAACTGATGAAAAGAATCTTTACAGGGAGGCAAGCCTTCCTGCATTCCCCACACAGATCCTCTGTAATATATATTTATATGTGTATGTATAAATGTGTGTGTGTGTGTGTGTGTGTGTGTGTGTGTGTGTGTGTGTGTGTGTGTGTATGTGTATATAGGACGAGTACTAAATAATGAGATGTGCTAATGTTGATACCTGTTTTGTTGACAGAGCAAATGATCAACAGGTGTTTGAGACTGACAACCAAAAGGACAGGGACATATACTCTTTTCCGTGGAGATTGTCTGATCTTGGAGTTAGTATATATAATTTGTGGGAGTGTGGGGGTGCAGAAGGGTCTTGTCTCCCTTAAAAAATGATGTTTTGATTTTTGTTTGCTCCCAAGTTAATCCTCAGAGCATGCACAGAATGATATCGATGTTGTGCTGTCAGTGTTAAAGATGGCAACATTTTATATGGTCAGTGTAGGGTCAGAGCCAGATCATGGTTAAATGGGGCTCTAGGCAGAGTAATGGAGCAGGCCCCCCACCCCCAACCATACCAATATTCCATTGCTTGCCTTCTCTCCTTATTGCAACAAAACACTGTTGAAAGCTGTCAGTGTACATAGTATTTTCTTTTTCACTTTGACGACCACAGAGATTTGGATTTAATTTAAATGGTTATTAAACATTTTACAGCAAAAACATGGACAACCATTTACTAAGCAAAACAGTCTCACAGTGAAAACAGACTTGGCTTGAGCAACAGTAAACTTCTGTTCCCGTGAAACTGAAATTTATTTAAAATTCATCTGGCAACCCATTAAACTACAAGAGAAATGTGCATACCTTCAGACAACCTACTGGATGCAAGTGTCCTTTTCTGGGGCAGCCCAGGATTAATGTCTGGTGAAGTGACTAGTTTAGAGTCGCACAACAGACAAATGAAGGCCGAGGGAATCAAACCCTGCATTAAAGAAGCAGCCCTTAGCCTTACTCATCTGCACCAAGGTGCAAACAGACTATTGTTGCATAGCACAATGCTAAATTAAAATGTATTCACAGTTAAAATATTGATACTAAACCTGTAGACTTAATGCTGTATAGTTTATTCAGAGACATTATATAAATTGTCAGCAGTCAACAAAAAAAAGGAAGTCAAGGATTGTACCCAAAGACCATGGCTCTTATGAGAATGACCCTGTTTACTATAATCACTTCTTTCTTTCACACTATGCTACACTTTTTGTATTCATCCTGCATTGTCAGCACTGCCATACATGCCTTGCAAGACCACTTCAGCACGCTAATTGTCTTTTTACATTCCGAAGTTGTGTTTGTGAGAAAGTTCAATTGCCATGCAAATGCTGTGGTTCAGAATGTGGCCCTAACCTACACTTAATATTACAAGTAAATTCCCAACCTTTTGTAAACAAATACACTGAACATTGTGACATCATGACCATGTATTGCTTTACCCTGCAGTTCAAAATGGAGTGCAGAATTTACTTTACACTTATTAAGGCAAGCAGAACACTTTAAACTTGTGGGAATTGTGCTCTTTCTTTCTGGTTACATTTTCATGGTCAGAAATGTTCTATAAGAGCAGGGTCTCTGCTTTACTGCCGGTCTGTATCATTACTGGTGGAAATGGATTTGGCATATACATTTCCCATAGATCCTCCCTTGGCAAGACTGATCTCTAGACTGACAAAGACAGTGCTGCCTCTTATTCTGAGTCCAAAAAAGACCCCACTATATAGCAGCAGTGTAGTACCTCGCCTGACAGCTCTGATGATTTGAGTTGCAGGAAGTCTCTCCCTCTTTCTGATCCAATGAGAGTGGCTTCCTACAGCTCAAAATCAGCAAAGCAGCATACACTCTTTTTCACAGAGAGACTTGTGCATGCACGTGTACACACACAGGAGGTACTTTTGTCTTGTTTTTTAGAATGGCCAAGCCGGGTCCTGTTCCATATCCATGCCTTTTAAAACCTATCTGACTAGCCATGCTTATTCTGTAGTGAAAAAAAATGTTAGGTGTGTACTCTGTGCCCTTGTTGCCTTTTGAACCCTTACAGACATCATTAATAGGAACGTTGATCTTGGAAAGCTCTCTAATTCTGTGTTGATAAAATGTATCCACAAACTTCTTTTAGATGAGTGGTTGCTGCTTGCCTTACATAGTAATATTTTATTTATATTTTGGAATATAGGGATCATTGTCTAGGGAGGAATCTCTACCCTGGAGGAGGAAAAGATATACTTAGCATATAATTTTTATTCAAGGCAAACCTCAGTGATAGACTTTTTTTAGATCCGCTTCTGCTCATGCTCAGAACTCTACCTCTGAGCATTCCTCACACATAGCACTTGGCTGGGGTATGACACTGGCCATCTGTGATCAGTGGCCTATATAAAATATACTGTTTTCTTGTCCTCCCAGGAATTATATCTAGGTTTAAGCTTCTAAACAGACTTGCACAGCCTTTGCAGTAATATTCAGTGCCCAAATTATTTTTTAAGGATCCAAATGTCTCAGATGTAGCTACCATGCTGTTGCTCTCTAAATGACTTAACCAGCTAGAATGCCTGCATGATATACCTGTTGCTCTGACAAATATCAAAAGAAAATAATGCGAGATTTAATAGAGATCCATATGTGGTATATGGTGACTGCAGGAACAGACAGGATACAGAGAGATATGCATTTAAGTTGTGTTTTCTTTATATGTACTATAGAATAACTGTATAATAGCTACTGTTTACATACTATATTTATGCACATAACAGGAAAGTGCTAAGGCCTTTAACCAACTGAAAGTGCCATACAGAATATCTAGTCTTTTATCCTTAGCAGCTAGATGGACAGTTGCACTCAGTGTTCTGCTACTAAGACTTGAATACTCCTTGCCTACTATAGCACTCCATTCGTACAGCTAAGCAACAATCTGCAGAGTATAAAATAGTAACATCTCTACATCTGGGCTATAATTGTCAGCACCACTGATCTCCCCTGCAGAAAACTAAGCAGATGCCAGGCTAGGGCTTACTTGCTACTCATTAACCTAATCTCTAGACTAAAGCATGTCTGGTACTGTCCTTCACTTACAAATAAGCTCTGTATTACAAATTTCACTTATAGCTTGAGTAGTCACGAGATTGTCAGAAAGCAGTTAGCAAAGCTGCACCTAGTATCAGGAATTCATGGCCACAAAACATACAAAAATAGTGACAGTCTTCCAGTGTTTTGCAAACTGCAGAAATCTCACCTTGCAAGTAGACAAAGGTGCAGTTGCCCAAGGGATCCCAGATAAACCCCTTGTGCAAACACTCCACTCTATATTTGTATACCCATACAGGACTAGTAGTGACTTTACTCTTTGTTTGTGACTTATAGGTTCATAGCAGTGTGTACCAAGCTAATGGCCCTGGAGCCTTTACAAGCCTAGCCCATAGGATTACCCTGGCATCGTCCCACCCGACCTTAGTTCCCAGTGGCTCTGTCAAGTAGAGCCACTGGAGTGATCCCCAGGGTGAATTTTCTATTTGCCATCCACTCATCAAGATTTCTCTTGAAGAGGGTCAGTGAGGTGCCCTGCTTGACATGTATGGGAAGTCTATTCCATAGCATGGGCAGTCTCTGGGTTATGAACCTGTCCATCCAGCTTGTTCTGTTGATTGTGATAATGAGGTTGAAGTCTCTGGAGCATGTGGTGCGGACAGACTGGGATTTCTTTAAATGCAGCATTTCTAACAGAGCTGGGTCAGACATGGCTTTGTAAATCAAGCAGAGATTGACTCTAAGTAGGCGATATGAAACAGAGAATAGTTGGAGTTTTTTGACTCTGTCCATATAGGACAAGTGTTTAAGGCCTAGGATCCTCTTTGTGAGATACTTCAGCCTCTCCAGTTGTTGCAGGTGTCTAGTGAGGTACATGCCAAATGGGGCATTGTACTTGATGATTGGCCTGAGGGAAGAGTAGAGGTAGACAATGTCCTCTTTCTTACTGGATGCAAAACCCTTAGTAATGAGATGTGCCACATAGAAGGACTTTCCGATCACAGTGGCAATGTAGTGGTCAAATGAGAGGTTGCTGTCAACCTGTTTCACAGATCTCTTGTAATGCCTTCTGTGTTCAGTGGACTACCATCAATGTGGTAATTCATGGGAACCAGGTTTTTCCCAAAGGGGATGACAACACATTTTTTGGCATTGAGCTTAAGGCCATGGTTCTGACACCAGTCGTTGGTCTCAGTGAGCCCTTTCTGTAGGATATCAACATCACTTTGGGAGTTAATAATAGCTCCCAACTTGCAATCGTCTGCAAACTTTGTCAGCCAGAGTCCCTTCGTGTTGGCCTGGACTTCAGAGAACTAGATACCAAACAGGAGAGGACCCAGGACCGAACCCTGTGGGACTCCACTAGTGACTGGTTGGCAGTCTGATTTGGAGTCAGGTACTTTCACACTGTGGGTTCTATTTTTGAGCCTGTTTGCAACCCACCTAGTGATATAGGGGTTGATGCCTAGCTTAGTGAGTTTTTCTGTGATTCCTGAGTGGGGAATGGTATCAAAGGCCTTGGCCAGATCAAGGTAGGCTGTATGAACCACCTTGCCTTCATCCACAGCTCTGGTGACTGACTCAAAGAAGTCGACCAAGTTGAGTAGGCATGATCTACCCTTCACAAAACCAAACTGTGTAGGATCCAGTGTTTGGAGATTCCCTATATCCTTGTTTATTGGGTCCATGATGATGCGTTCCATAGCTTTGCATATCAGACTCATCAGACTAATGGGGTGATATTTCCCAGGGTCTGTAGTCATTCCTCCTTAGTGGAGAGGGATGACTGTAGTAGTGCGCCATTCAGTAGGGACAAAGCCTAAGGTGAGTCTGTGACTGAACAGGGCACAAAGGTGAGGTGCCAGTTCACTCTGTAGTTCATGTAGAACACAGCCAGTGATATTGTCAAGTTCCACAGAAGCTGTATTCTTGGCCTTGGATAGTGCTGTTTTAACCTGTGTGGCAGTAATACTGGGTGCCTAACAATATACTGGTATTGTTATTGGTCCTTTGGGGGGAGGGGTAAAGTTGGCACCGAATTGGTCGTCCAGTATATTGGCAATATCTGTTGGCTCGGTATAAGAGGTACCATTGTGCAGTAGCTCAGAGCAAATCTGGATATTGCCGTGGAGATTCTTTCCATAACTATAGAAGGCCTTGGGGTTGTCTTTACTATCTGGTGCAAATTTGTTTTCATAGCTATCTTTAGAGGATTTGATGAGGGATCTCAACTTTTTGTTGAGGCTGATAATGGAGTTTTTCCAGTCTTGGGACTTCACCTTATTCTGCATCGGTTTTCTCTTCCTGTTGTAGAGTTTGTTTATGGCAGGGGTTGGCTTCTTTTTTTGGAGGAGAGCATCTTGGTTCTATTGGGTATGGTGAGATCCATGGATTTGTGTACGTGTTCGTACAGTGCATTGGTGTATGATTCGGCGGTCATGCAACTATTCTCCATTTGCATGGATGCCGTGAAGTTAGCCACCTCTGTTTTTAGGAGCCCAAAGTTGGCTTTGGAGAAGTTTTACATGGTGGTTACCTTTGCAGGGGGGTGGTGGATTTCCAAGGTGATTCGTTTGTGGTCAGATCTAACCAGGGAGAAGTAGACTATTGGTGTAGAGCAATGGTCTCCCATGTTAGTAATGAGCAGGTCAAGGATGTTGCTACCTCTAGTGGGGGTAAGAATGAGCTGGTTCAGGGCATAGGATTTAGGAAACGTTGGGCAAGTGTATTGGTACACGAGTAGTTTTCCCATTTAATGGAGGGGTAGGTGAAGTCGCTCAGTATGAAAGTGTTAGGTTGGACCCTGATATTCTCCAGGGTGCTTAGGAATGTGGAGTATGAGTCTTGGGACATGGTTGGGGACCCATAGCAGGCTATGACCTAAATCGCTGTCTTACGCAATGTTAGCTGCACCTGAAGTATATCTGATGCGTTATGTTGGGTACCAGTCTGGAGGTGTGCGCATCCTTTATGAATATGGAAACACCACCGCCTTTGGAGCTTCAGCCCAAGTTCTGGGGCCGAAAGGTGTGAAATGAGTTATAGCCTGGTAGGGCAGGGGTGTTTCTGCTGCCTTGAACCAGGTCTCTTTTACAGACAAATGTCAATGTTCTCCATTTTAAGGAGTGTTTCAAGCAAGTGCATTTTGAGATTTAGACTTCTAGCTCTGAGCACATGACCCTCAGATTGCATTTGTTTGTAGCTGTTATGGTGGTAATTTGGTCTTTGGAAGACTGCCTAGAAAAAGCACTAAATGGGTGGCAAGAGCCTTGGCCAGTATCCAGAAGCCCAGGGGTGACAGATGCAGGCCATCTCTGGCAAAGCATTGAGGTCTGTCAATCATGTCATCCCAGGCAGACAGATACTGTATCCCCCTAGAATGACACCAGAAACTTAGCCAGTTTGTTGAAATCAATAATTTTCTGCTTGTACTGTGGTATCATTCTGGGTGATGGTAGGATGCTGCTCTGGGCTAGGGTCATACCTGCCTGGGCCACATAATCCGAGAGCTCCTCCATGTCTCTCTTCATGTAGTCCAGGGAGGTACGTCTCAGGTCATTCATACTCACATGTACAATGACAGTCATATTTGTACCTGTTGTTAAGACACCTGAGTGAGTGTGTTATGTGGTGGATCCTGGCACCTGACAGGCAGCTAACTGTTATTTCCTCCTTATTCAACCTAGCGAGTGTGACATCAGTGTGCCTAACTATCGAGTCACCTATGACTAGTGTGTTAGGCATGCTATTTTGCCTTAGGGGCTTTGGTTGAGTGGCACACTGTTTAGGAGAGTTATGTGTCTCATGATTAGTGTTGTGGTGATCGAGTGCATTTCTGCCTTGGAGGTCTCTGTTGTTTGGGTAAATTTATTGAGAGCCTCCGCAAAGGTGGGTGTGTGGTTTGTGTTTTTATGTGAAGGCAGTGCTAGTGTGTGTTTTGGAGGGTTATGTGTTTCAAGTGGTGTGGTGCAAGTGTTGACCTTCTCCTCTTGACCAGCTATTCTGGTCTTGGCTGGAGAGTGCGTGGCTTCCAATTTGGATATATAAGTGCATCTCTCGCAAGTCAGAGCATTGGGAGGTAAGAGGAGAAGGTTGTCAGTGTACATGAGGCAGTTACTTCATTGCCTCAGGATGCCCAAGTTCACCAGGTTAATAGAAGAAAGGACATGCCTGCAGGGGTGGGCATTAATAATACGTACTAGAGCCATTTCCTTGTAGAATGTTTAGTGCTGGTAGCAGTTTTGTGTACTACAATAATTGCTACAAGAAGTCTGGTAAAGTGCTAGACTAATAAGCTAGTAAAAGTGCAGGAGAGGAGAGAACTAGCAGATCTAAGGGAAAAATTTGAAGAGCAGACTTTGGCACCGCTCAGAAGCTTACAAAAAGTCCTGGATACAGCAAATCTGTATCTGGACTAGACTAGTTACAGGAAAGATGGGAAACAAGCACAAACACGGGCTTTTAAACCCGAAAGGTGAAAGAGATGGAAACACTGCCCAAACGGCCAATCAACTACAATTTCTGGGCCAGAAACCACTCTTCTTGTGGTAGATAGGTTCAGGGAGTCATTCTATGATAAAAGATACAATGTTAAAAATCTGTTAAGATTGGTTTAATTAGAGGATATATTGAGACATAATTGTCACATCAACATTATCTTCATCTTCATGATTACTTTTCTTTAAGCCCTATTTCTCAGTGAACTCATGTCTTATTGCTCAAATGTATTATGTGGGTTATAAGCAAATGATACAAGAAATGCTGAACTAATAACTGTGTGTGTTTCTAGTTCAGTTTCACTACTTGTAGTTTGTTGATGCCATTTGGCCTGTGTCATGTCTGAAAAGTGTTTAGGACGTGTTCATTTGCCCAGTTAATAAAGGACATAACTATCTAAATAAATAAATTGCTTCTCAAATGTTGTTAAATAGAAAAGTGGAACCTATTGAGAAAAATATTGACATTTTGATGTCATCATCTCTTGATCTAGTTATCCCTTCTCTACTACTAAATTGCTCATCTCCAGATAAGCTTTCTCTATCTCTGGGCATGTAATGTGGGATAATATCACTAATTCTGTATGGTCTACCAGCTCCCTAAGTTCATATCAGAAACTTTAATCAGAATTACTGTAATTCTGTAACTGGCACAACCTTAAGCATAATTAACTATTTTCTTTTAATTGCTTTATTATATGGGTCTCACTGTTTTGAACTGCTTTTATGTACTATAACCACATTAGTTATATTTGTTAATGTTTTATCTAGTCATGGCCAAAAGAGGTTTGCCAATATGCTACTACCCCCAAGGTTACCAAAATAATAAAAGGAAAACAGTAAAAAAACTAGGTAATAGCAATAATTTTAATTTACGACTTTCAGAAAAGACTCAAAATAGTTTCATAGTATTTGTCACATGTTGATTCATTAGATTAAAATGTGAGTGAAAGTTGTATATTTTTTCTACATAGGTATGGCTTCGGTGAGGCAATCACTATTGGTAAGGGAAAGTCTCTTTGAACAACTCAGTTTTATAACGTGATGAATCTAGCACTGTTATGAAAACTGAGTGATGGATGACACAGAAAATGAAATGCGCTATATTCATCTATGACTCAGCCAATGTAAAGATGTTGGCTACAGTGCAAATCGCTGCTTTATTATTGACATAAAAAACAAAGCTTTTGTCAGCTGACATTTATTTTAGCAGTATCTGTCTTCCGTACTTGAGAAACAGTTCAGAGGAAATGACATTAAAATATTTTCTTTTGCAGATTTTAAGACTGTTTTTGCTAGCCTGGTATATATAGTTATTTTGATACTATGCATGACTCTTACTTATCGATTTAAATAAATTTAATTTGATGAACTTATCTGTTTAGAAAAGTACCAATGAAAAAATATATTAAGAGCCACAGTAAAGCATAAATTTGTACAAAAATGCTGATATGAAAAGAAAACTCAGCAACGTACCATATAAATTTAATAACAAAATAAAAAAGCAGAACTTTCAGGTTCAAATAAAACCCTTCCTCAGTGCAAGATAAAAACTTTCAATCAATCATCATTAAATACACGTTCCTATAGTGTCACAACCAATAAAATTATAAAAACAATTAATAATGTTTATGAGTATTATTTGAAGAAACATATACAGATTGGTTTAAAAAATAAAAGTGTATCATTTCAAACATATCTCTTTATGTCTTAAGACAAGCTTAAGTGTTACCATCTGATTAATGCCGGGGGGACGTCTGCTTGCAATTATAAAATCCATTAATATTCTTTGAGTTCAAGTTTATTATCAAGATCACTTCCCCTTATATTTCTATTAACTGTAGCAATTGCCCTAGAGGTAAAGACATGCCCTAGGCCATTTTGAGTGACTGCCGATGATCAGATGAGAGAATACTCATTAAAATCATTAATTGTTTTTTAATTTTATTGGCTGTGACACTACTGTTTAAAAAACTGATATACATATTAAAATACTGGTATCTTAACTTTTGAACTTGACAGCAAGGGTAAATAAGTTATGCTTCAGATAGCTATATACTATATTATAATATTACTACATAATGCCATGGAAGCTGATCATGGAATGTATCACATTGGGTAATAAGAAGGCATGTGCTGTTTTGTATGGCTGTAATCTAATTCCAATGCTTGTGTAATCCAACACCCAGTCCCACATGAATCTAGAATATATCACTGTATTACTTCAAGTATCATGATGAAACCACTCTTACAACCTACTGCGCTTTGTTATTCTTAATCCAAGATTTACTCAGAGCTATTTAAATCTCGTCATGTCCCAATACTGCTTTGTTTTCCAGACAGAAAACATGGAATCTGTTCAGCCTTCCCTTGAAGTGTCATTGTCTGACCGTCTATTAGTGAAGTTTGATCTTCTGTCAAACATCCACCATAGTAATGCTGAAAGATGAAAATTCTGAAAGCATGCCATTGTGTACATGTGTGTGTATGTATGCTTGCAGATGACTGTGTGTTTGCACTTATTTGAGGGAAAGTATTTGTTTGTGTATACGTATGCATCCAGGTTTGTGTGTGTGTGTGTGTGTGTGTGTGTGTGTGTGTGTGTGTGTGTATGTGCGTGTGTGCTCAAAAATCTGCACAAGTGAATGTTGTTGGACTTAAGCCTACATCCTTCTCCATGTTACCCTAGTTTATGCCCAGTCATACCACACACTCACATAAAGTATATTATGTTACTTGCAAAAACAATTGTAAATAACTGTAGCTGTGAAAAAACAGACCAACTATAGAAACAGATACAGGGTACAACCTTTATCAAAGTTTCCAACTCTAGCAGCTATTAGAATAGTTTCTCATCCTGCAGTCAAACACTCAAGTGAAAACATTTCAAACAAGCAATATCCGTTCTGCATTATAATAAAATTAAGGATGCTGTATGTGAAAGAGGTACATGTTGGTGGCAGTAATTTCATTTGTATTCATGACACAGAGATTTAAACTGGAGAAAAGCCATTGAAAAAATGCAATTTGTCTACGTTTTGTTTTTTATAGATCACAGAGCCTGACATGGATTGCAGTTGGAAAATAAAAAGTGCCACTAAACATGTGGCAATGCCACCTACATATCTCACACACACACACACACACACACACACACACACACACACACACACACACACACACTGAAAGAGAAATGTGCCATAAGATGCTCCCTTGACATTAAGATATCTGTCTCTCTCAATCTGTACCGTATCTATCCATTAGGCTATTAATTAAGATCAGAAATGAAATCCGTAAAAAACAGAAGGATATTTACATTCCAATTTTACTAATGAATATAGGCACTAAAATGAATGCACATCAGATTGCATCACAAAATAAAACATTGGTCTTGCCTTTTAGCCAGAATTCTGAGGCATTAAAAAACAACTGCTGGGATGCAACCATTAGTAGTGAATTGAAAAGCAAGTTAGGTGAGTGTCCTATAGTAACCTACAGTAAAGGGAGGAACGTGTCATATGGTAACCTACAGTAAAGGGAGGAACGTGTCCTATGGTAACCTACAGTAAAGGGAGGAACGTGTCCTATGGTAACCTACAGTAAAGGGAGGAACTTGAAAGAAATTTTGGAAAAGAATAAAGATGTTTCCAATAAATGTTATTACTTCCAGTTGACTAAATGTGGCATATGTAGGTTCTGTAGATTTATACAAGAGGGTCCATATGTGACCATTTAAGGGCATGGTAGGACAATACAATGTCCAGGACAGGCTAACTGCAACACAAAAATGGTGGTATACATTGCTATGTATGGTGCTTGCCCTGCATTCTATCTAGGAAAAAAACACCCTTAGGTTACAGGATAGAATGGCAGAACACCTTAGGGATATGAGAAACAGAAAAACTACTAACGCATTATATTGTCACAGGAAATATGTGATAATTTTAATAATTTTTTTTGTTATTGATAGGGTTAAACACAATGACAGGGGGGGTGATGAGAAAACTACACTTGAGGTTAGGGAGACACTATGACAATTGAGACTAAATGCCACAATGTCCCCTGGCATTAATGACAACTGTTCCATGGCCAGTGTATTGAAACTAAGGGCAACATGCATCTTGCACAGTTTTTATCTGCATTGTTATTATTTTTTATTATTCTATTACTTGTTGGTGTTTCTATGTATTGTGAATATTTTAATGGTGTGATATAAAACTTAACCAGCTGTACAAAAACTACTAAGTCTGATGGTAGGCAGTCTGTGTAATGTTTCTTTAAAAGTAATTGCTTTTAATTACTTAGTTCTGATTGGTGTCTTGTTGCTATATTAATTAGACTTAATGCCAAGAACAATAACTCTGATGATGCTTGTATGAAACAGGCAAAAGTATCAATCCACAAATCAATTGTCAGTCCACAAACTCTTAACAGTATGCTCCAGCAACAGGACTGGAATCCACTAAAAACTTTTCCTTTAGACCAGGCAGTTGATTTTTTTTAATACTGCTTTTATGAATGTAGTAAATATACTAGCTCCCATCATGAAACGCAAGACTAAAGTTAACTATGCCCCATGGCTAAATAGGACAACACAAGCCTTAATAAAAGCCAGAGACAATGCCTGGAAAAACTGGAAAAAGAATATCACTTTCCAAGACAGACAGAAATATCAAGAACTACGAAATAAGGCCAAAACCCAAACAAAGGTAGATAAAAAGAATTACTTCTTAGACATCCAAAACAAGTACTCTAGCAACCCTCAAAAGTTCTGGCAGGCCATCAGTACCCTTCTAAAACTGGGCAAAACCACCAACCCATCTCCCAACAACAATTCTGATAATGATAACATAGCTTCAGAATTCAACCATCACTTCACAGAATCTATCCTTGCACTATCTATCCAACAAGAACACTAAAACCACCCCAACTGTAGAACATACTAACATACCTTCACACGCTCACCTGTACCAACCTCTTCAGTTAAAAAGATACTCTCTAAACTAAAACCCACCACACTCACAGCAGATGGTTTACCCACACATTTTCTAAAATTAGCTGCAGAATCACTAGCCTACCCTGTCTCAATTCTTATAAACCGCTCTATACAAGAATCCTACGTAGCCCATCTATGGAAAGTGTCACACATAATTCCCCTTCACAAAGGCGGAAATTCCTATGAACTATCAAACTACCTGCCAATTGCTATCTTGTCCCCCCCTTTCCAAGCTTCTGGAGGAATGTATTCACACCCAGGTAATGTACTTCTTATCCTCACATAACCCTCTCTCCCCACACAGCATGGTTTCCGCCCAAACCATAGCACAAGCACTGCTCTACTCTCCTTTATCAATCAGATTAACCATCTAAGAAACAACAACAAATTCATCTCAGCCATATTCCTAGATCTATCAAAAGCATTTGATATGGTCTCCCATAACCTACTCTTAGACACTCTGTCAACCTTATCCTTCGCCCCCCTTCTACTACTTCATTATTTTCTGTCCGAGCAAGAGCTTCTAAACCATCAGTTAAATGGCAAAGTACACTATCTCCTCTATTACCAACTACTATAGGCATCCCACAAGGTTCAATACTGGTTCCTCTACTATTCACCATTTTCACTAACAAACTGCATACTTCCACCCTGCATGCATCATTTGTACAGTACGCAGACGACTCCACCCTAATCTGCTCAGCCCCATCCATAACCACTCTTCAAAAGCTTACCCAAGAATCCTTCTGCTCCGTGGAACAATGGATTACCGATATCCATCTCATTCGAAACCCCAACAAGACCAAATTACCCCCAATAAATCCAAATCCACACCTCCTACCTTCATTATCACCTCCAAAAACAGGACCACAATCTCCTCCTCCCCTCACACTAAGCTGCTTGGAGTTGAAATAGATAACAATCTAAACTTTAATGTCCATATCTCACAAAACATCACAAAGGTACCTAAGAAACTAGGAGCCCTATACAAACACAAACAGTTCCTATTGGACCAAGCTAGAATCTCCATAGCCCAAACCCAACTCTTGTCTACCCTAATGTATACATCACCAGTCCTAATTCATATCAGAAAAACAGACCTAAACAAATTAGAGTAATGTTACAATAAAACTGCAAAATTCGCTAACAACTCCACTTTTAGAAGTCATCACTGTCTTGCCCTGAAGCAACTACAGTGGTTAGAACTCCCTAAGCTAATTAGCTATCACCAATTAGTCCTCATCTTCAACATAATAAGGAACTCTTAGAAAATCTCAGCCCTAAACCAACTTCTAAACCAATATTCTACAAATCGCCCTTTACGATCATCCAACAAAACCCTGCTCTGCATAACCAAAACCAATAATACTGCAGGGAAAAGTCTGTTCTCCCACACCATTGCTAGGAAATGGAATAACCTCCCCCAAAGTATCTCCTCTGCACCATCCATCTCACTTTTCAAGACATCACTAAAGTCATACCTCTTGCAATCATGGCTCTGTCCCTGTATCACATAATATCTTTTCTGCTCTCCTAACTTGCCACACCTCATCTCCTCACTGCTTACCTCAGCTATTCTGTACTACTCAAATACTCCCTATCAGGAACTACTATCCTACAAACTATTTCTCACACTATGACATATCTCCCGAACAGCATTATTTTCCAGATTCCATTCCTTCATTTTTATGCTTTGTACTATCAATAGGGAATTCAAAGTTTTGCTATCTATATACCAAGCTTGCTCAAATCAAACTAAGGTACAAAAAATCTCCTTGATTGAATATATGCCACTGTATAGAAATTTTCTGTCATTCATGGATTATGTGTTGTCATATAAAGACATGGTGCTCTGATTGTATATATGCCTCTGTACAGAATTTTTTTTGTCATTTGTTGTATTTGTACTGTTATGTTATGCAGCTTTCCCCCCGGGCCTCCCCTGAAAATGGACCTTGTTCCAGTCGGACTTTCCTGGTAAACAAATGTAAAATAAATAAATAAAATAAATAAAAGTACTAAGTCTTGTCGGGAACTGTGTTTTAATAAACATCCATTTCCCTTGGAATTTGACGTGGTGATGACTTTTTTGTTTTTTACCCTGTGAAATGGCTCCTCAATCACAAGCAAAGGTATCAATGGCACTGTGACCTTGTCTCCTGCCTTGCTTACCTGTTAGCACTGCTCATAGGTCCTGCAGTACCATTACATCCTTTGCAATCCCAGGCTAATAAAAATTCTGCATAATGCGTCTCTTAGTATGCTTTATGCCCAAATGACCTGCAAAAGGAATGTTATGGGCTATGCATAGAGGTGCCATACAGTAGGGTCTGGGGGTCTACCAACTGCCATATTACCTCACCCTCTAGCCCTCCCTCAGGGGTCCACTCTTTGTACAGTAACCCTTTGGTCCAGTATACTGACTCCCCTTTTTCTCAAACATAAGGTAGGATCCAAAAGCTGTGCTTGTCCCCACTCTACATTTGTGACCCTTCCCAGCTCACCTTCCACAGGAAGCCTAGTATTTTTTTTTTTGACAATGGTGTTTCCCTGTCAGCCTGGGTACTACCACTCACCTCTGTCCTTGCAGTTACCTTGGCCACAAGAACATCAGTACCTACCAGCAGCTGTGGTTCACTTTCATGCTCACTGCTAGGTAGCTCACTCCCTGAAATAACCACATCACCAGCTCCAGCTTCAGGCATGGGGTCTGTCTTGGTCCCCCCCAGGCTACCAGACCTACCTGCCTGTCTCCAAGCCTGACTGCATGTAACTGCATGCACACAAGGTACTACATTATCAAAATCATTCCCTATTAAGACATCTGTAGGGATATCCTCAAACACACTTACCTGCTTGTTCCCTTTTCTACCCACCCAGTCAAGGTGAACCCTAGCCAAAGGTATTTGGAATGTGGTCCCTCTTAAAGCTCTAACGGGTATGGACTTCCTAAGCAATTACTGCTCTTCATTAGCCACTGCAGGCTCCACAATAGTTATGTCAGAGGTTGTCTCTCTCCACTAAGGGAGGATACAAACTCCGGTCATAGTTTGGTACCTCTGTTGTCTCCAGACAACTTACCACTGGCAGGCATTTATTCCCACTAACTGGCCCCCTCACCTTTTGTTCTCCACATTGCTTCAGTGGACATTTATATACTACATGGCCCCTATGGTTACATTTAAAACATCTAACCATTGATCCTGGCCATGTACCTGAACTAGTGGCTTCCACTGTTACTAGTGGACCCTGTTAGGGTGATTTAGGCTGCCCAACATGGGTTCCTTATATCCATATGCAACACTGAGTATCCCCTTCTTGTTCAGTGATGCCCTACTTGACAAGAAAAAATCCCATTTTCTCCCCAGCTCATCTGCAGAGTTACATTCTCTGTCTGCCAACCAGATTCTCATGTCCTCTGACAAAGTGCTAAGGGCTTGTTCCCTCACCAAAAGATCTGCCAACCTTTCAATAGTGGTGACTTGACACCTACTCACCTACCTATGAATGTTACAGCTTTACCATGGAGTAAGAGAGTCAGGTCCCGTACCCAGAGCTCTTGGTCAGCATTATACTGTTTACATACCATTTCAAATACATGAATAAAACTATAAAAATCAGTGTCATCTTTAAATTATGGAAGAAATGTACTCACTTTTATTGCTTCTGGGGTTCAGTTACTCCCTTCCCCATTACTCCATAACCCTGTTGAAGAGTCAGCATTTCTTTTTACTCATGAAACTGCTCCTCCTTTTCTTCAGCCTACAAATACCACAGTCTCTCTTTGGTCTCCAAATGCCGTAGTCTCTCTTTGGTCTCCAAATGCCGCAGTCTCTCGTCGGTCTCCACTTGTTGCAGTTCATGCTAACTCTGCTCCTACTTTTCTTCAGCCTACAAATGCCACAGTCTCTCAGTCTCCAAATGCCACAGTCTCTCGTCGGTCTCCACTTGTTGCAGTTCATGCTAACTCTGCTCCTCCTTTTCTTCAGCCTACAAATGCCACAGTCTCTCTTCGGTCTCCAAATGCCGCAGTCTCTCGTCAGTCTCCACTTGTTGCAGTTCATGCTAACTCTGCTCCTCCTTTTCTTCAGCCTACAAATGCCACAGTTTCTCTTCGGTCTCCAAATGCCGCAGTCTCTCGTCGGTCTCCACTTGTTGCAGTTCAGGCTAACTCTGCTCCTCCTTTTCTTCAGCCTACAAATGCCACAGTTTCTCTTCGGTCTCCAAATGCCGCAGTCTCTCGTCAGACTCCACTTGTTGCAGTTCATGCTAACTCTGCTCCTCCTCCTTTTCTTCATCCTAGCACAACAGTTTTTCTTCTCTCCAAATGCCCGCAGTCTCTTGTCAGACTCCACTTGTTGCAGTTCATGTTGATGCTGCTTCTCCTTTTCTTCATCCTCATGTTGATGCTGCTTCTCCTTTTTTTCAGCATTCAAACACTGCAGTCTCTTTTTCTCTCTGATTTCCAAACATTTGGCTTCCAGTTGCAAACTCTCTTCAGTCTCCAAATGTTTGGCTCCCAGTTCATGCTGATTCTCCCTTTCTTCAGCCTCCAGTTCAAGTCTCATTAACTCCAGATAGATTTTAAGTCATCTGAGGAAAAGGTAAACTGTCCTGTTTCCAAAGGCTGCACATTCCCATCACTGGACTGGCTATCTCCCCGGTTGCTGGACTGTGCTGCAGCTTCAATTAAGGCTGAAATCATTTCCTTTTTAGTCAGGTTGGCATGCACCAATCCTTTGGCTTCACACACCTTGGCCAACTGGTTCTTTGTCTGCTTGCTATAATATTCTGCTGAAATCTTTACCTGTTTTCCCTGACTAAACTAAACTAACAAAAAATAAATGAAAACTGTTGTGAAACTGAAACTCTGAATGTTTACCTTGCTGAGAGTGCACACACCTTCAGTGACAACTGCTTACAGGCTACTGAAGTTCAATGAATATCCCATTGCTCTGACAGCAATACGTGATGACCCCTCTTTACCCCAGGCCAGTAATCAAGGAGCCCCAATCCTCATCACCAACACTGGTGAAAGGCAGTCACTAAAAACAGGAATGGATTTACACAGTATTTTAAATATAGCTCTGTGCATCCAACACAAATTCCCCAAAGAGCACACAGGGAACACACTGCTCTGGGACTGGACTGTCTCTTTCTTCAGATTCCAAACAAGACCCACCTTGGAGAATTGTGTTGCAGTTCCACGTATCTGACACAAACATGTGAATATCTGATTTTTACACACACACACACACACACACACACACACACACACACACATACACACACACACACAGGAAAGGCTGAAACAGATTCACCAACTGTGTCCTCTCTCTCCAGATTACAGGGTAGCTGGCACCAGCCAAATACTCTAAGGCTTAAGGGGTAACCAATTATATTGTGTCAACTTAATACTGATATGAATGGCAGTGTGTGACCGAAGCAGTAAGGCTTTCGGTGTGGCAATATTGACACTGAAATAAGCACAGGCACTCTCAAGATATTAAAAGTATTCACTAAAAGACCAGCACCAATGAAAAGGTATAAACATATTTAATAATGGATAATAAAAATAGAAAACAGGAACTACTTAATATTTAATTCCAATAAACATCAAGAGTTTTTAGTCACAAGAAATATAAAATAACACAGCTGGATGGACTCTCATATGCAGAAAAATAAATAATACTAAACTAATCTCCCGGTACTTTTCCTATCTAAACTAAAGAGACACTGTCCCTAGTTAACACACTTAATATTGTAAGGCAAGATGTGCAGCTGAGATACTCACTTCCACAATGCAAGATGAGAACTCCACACACTGAACTGTACAGCTAATAAGTACTGAACAACTGAACTGTGATAATTGACATAGATATTTTATATATCAAATTCCAAAGAAAAACAAAAACAAATTGCTGCTGCCAGAGTTCCGTCCTTCAGCTGGTTAAAGAATTATATCACATATAGTCACCTGACTCTGGCAAAGTTCACATTCAGAATTCTGTTGCACCATTTTTAACATAAGCAACTTTTGCAAATACATTTTTAATTCAAGTATGTGTACAAATTAATGTGACAGTCAAATGACATGAGATTATTTACAAAACTTTTACCAGCCATGCTGGCATATGCCACGCATGCACTGTCTCACTTCTCCTGATGCAGATGGCAATACCTCACATCATATATATATATATATATATATATATATATATATATATATATACATACATACATACACACACACAAATTGAATAAAGTAAAAGAGGGAAGAGCAGGGGATTTCTGAAAACATTACTTTTAAGGAGATGGTGTTGAAGACACACACACACTTTTGTTCTCTCATCATAAGGGAATTATTGTATAACTGCATTAAAGCATGACAGTGACAGTTGTTGTAACATTTCTACATGATACTTGATTCAACCCTACCTTCTCAACCCTGCTTTTACTTCATCTTAACATCTACTGATCCACTTCTCCATCATATTATTACTTACTACTG